>NC_061894.1:1235118-1543897 GCF_905147765.1 Vanessa atalanta | reverse complement strand
AGAAAAGAGTTATTGCGGGCAAAAAATACTTAAAGACATGTTGAGGAAAGGCCCGGTAAGTCTTTAAAATAGTAAGACAGTAAATAGATAGACATGAAAGCAATTTGATATCATGTGCAGAATAAACGGGTTTTAATGTTTTTGGGGCGGGGATAAAATGCTGTTGATTTTCTATGAGGTTCTAGGAAGCTATTAAATAATTTTACCATGTTAAATTTATTTACTGTATTGGTCTGACTCAAAGTATTAGTACAAATCTTGAGCCTACAAATCTAGATCTTTAGGTCTATCTAGTCCTTCAAAATATTTAGCCTAGATTACATAGACATAGACGTATTTGATAGTTACATTGACTCTCAATAAGTAAATTGCATTAACATACTCTATAATTTAAAAAAAAATTCTTGCTCTGATCAAATCTTCCTCTTGATAAATATATTATTATTCTTATTGTATGTATGAAATAACTAAAAAGAAATTGTAATGCTAGTAGCATTGAATCAATGAATTTAAATTTTCAGATTACATATGAATCAGTATATAAAATAAATAGATCTGCTCATAATCTAGAATCACCTTTAGGAAGAGTAACATTCACGTCTAATATATTTAAACAATTAAATATTGAACACGACGAAGCCATTAAAGACGAAATCAAATATGAACAAAGAGTAGAAAGCGTGCAATTAGATACCGTCGATGATTCATTTAACACCGAAGATATTCACGACAATGATCATGTTGATGCAAAGATAGAAACTAGTCCATACATAGATAATATAGATAAAGATGACGTTACTGATTGGAAGCATAAAGATGGGTTTAAAACAAAGGATAAATTCAAAAGGATTAATTTAATGGATGGTAATAATTGGAAAAAGATTGATTTGACAGAAGAACAGGCTGTGCAGGTATTGTATTATCGACTGCTAACTAGATATATCCAGATATAACTGGATATGTGATCAGATATATTTTGGCAAAGATTCAAATGTAACTGGATGTAACTGGATATAAGCGGATTAGTTTATATTTACAAAAAAAATGCCGTTTTTTTACTTTCTTTTTATTTACATATTATGCTTATAATATTTTTTGCTGGCAATGTTAGGTGTACCGGCAAATTTGCCATCTGATGTGGTCACTAGACATTGGCTGTATTTGAAATATTAATCTCTCGTAACTGAGATGTTATGTCCCTTGTGCCTATAGTTACATATTTACTTAAAAATTTTACTGACCGAAATCAAAATCACTAACTTTTGATAATTAAGTGTTAGTTAGTGTATCTAAAAATCGTTAGATAAAATAGAAACCACACGTAAAATCGTAAATATATAACCTTTTAGTTGTAGTTAAGACAATAAAGTTAGTATCGTTCCTTAATTTAAAAAGATGTTTTTTAATTTGACCACTTAAAACTGAACCATTATTTAAGTGATATCTTATTTGAGGGTAAACCGCTTCGTTACGTAACGCGTTACGACGCCTGTCTATCTTTCTTCCCTTTCTCTTACACATACGGCAACGCTTGGCAGGCTTCTCCTCTCTCACTCCCACAGCACTAGTCGTATTTCGGACTGTTTAAGTTATCACTTCTGTCGTTCGTCCCGAGACGAATACGTATTTTTTTAACAAAAAAAAATAATGTTTATTATTTTTCAAATTTCGAACTTGTCGAAGTTTTAATAAAAGTGCGATGTGACCTCGTTAAAGTTTTGTTACGTGTAATCGGTTTCAGGAACACAGATCGAGAGCTGATGATGAGAAATATAAAGCAGCTGCATACAAATGTACCGATTGCTTCAAAGGTTTCTCTAAAGAGGAGATGCTGAAGAGACACAATAAGTTGAGACATAAGGAGGTATATCTTGATGTTCTTACATGTGTTATGATTTTAATATAATTTGTACCCTACCTGTTATATATACCTGTGATATTTTTTAAAGCTACCCTCTACAGATAACTTTTATTCATTTTTTTATTTATTATTCAAAGACACACAAACATAATACAATCAGAACATACATTAAAACTACGGACTTGAACAATTTTGAGCTGGATTACATTCCTTAGCCTGTACACGGCTTGCTCGTAACAATTATATTAATACAGTCTGGTGCTCTTTTATATAATAATAAAATAATAATAAATTACAGTTAAAATATAAATTTAAATAAATTGAAATTATGTAATATACCAATTATGTACATTATATATTTTATCACATAATAATATTAGTATATATAAGCACCCCTTGTCTCCCTTAGCTTTACTCATAGAAAGTCATAGAAATATTAGCCGTGCGCCCGATGGAACTATCATATCAAACTACATAATTTAATAAATGATAGCTAGACCAACGTTGCAACGTCTCTGTTGGTCTAGCCTCCCCTCCATTGTGGCCCCAAGGCCTCCAGACCTTTAAACCCGACTCTGAGAGATGTCTTTATTTCCCAGTGTCGACACAAGATGACCTATTTTCATGTGCGCTTTTAACCTATATATAAATGGAACCGTTTCAGTCGATCGGTTCGTTCGAGTGTCGGTTCTGTCGCATGCGTTTCAAGTGGAAGTGTGATCTGCGCAAACACATGCGAGCGCACTACACCAAGTACCTGTGTCTGCGCTGCCATCTCGTGTGTCCGGTGGAGTAAGTATATCATAGACAATGCTTTACAACTGGCAAAGGTATTGCATTATACAGCCTCTTCAACGTCGTGACCTAATCGATTTAACTAACAACGTATTAAATGTTTTGAGAATATTTTAACAAAAGTAAACGTTGTCGAAGAATAATAAAAAATATTATATTATAATAAGTAAATATATATTAATTTACTTTTCAAAAGTACTTGAATAATTAATGTTTATATTATTTTTATATGAATAAATGTTACAATATCTGTCTCTATGAAATTGTAATAAAATTGGATTTTCAATGTTTTAAGGAACACGGCGATCCTCCACGAACAGTACCACAGCGGTGTCATAAGAAAATGTTCGTACTGCAATGAAGAATTTAGGTAAGGTTATATATTTATTTATGGTATGAGTTTACCTGATGGTAAGTCATTGGTGGTCAAATCTGCCTTTTGATATTTTGTACTTTTAGTAAATAAATATTGTTTAGCTTAACAATATTGGTATAGATAATGATATATTTATGGGAAACTAGTCACTGTCTGAGTGTAAGGGTGAGGGGGTGTGGGGGGTGTGGTAGGTGTGGTAGGACACTTTGACCCTTTCTGTAAACTTGACAACGTGTATGCACAATTTTATGATAATTGTTTGAGTAGTTAAGTTGTAAAATTCCTTACTTATGCTAAGATCATAACTGTACCGCCCCATGGCAGTAGTTTTTACAGAATATCGAGCCTTCCTCGATACTCGAAGCGCACAATAAGCTGTGTTTCGAGTATTTTACTTGGTGGCAGGGCTTTATGCAAGCCCCTGGGGTAGGTACCACCCACTCATCAGATATTCTACCGCCAAACAACAGAACTCAGTATTGTTGTGTTCCGGTTTGAAGGGCGAGTGAGCCAGTGTACCTACAGGCACAAGGGACATAACATCTTAGTTCCCAAAGTTGGTGGTGCACTGGCGATGTAAGGCATGGTAGATATTTCTCACGCGACATTGTCTATGACCAGTAGTGACACTCCTCCCGATAACATAACAACAAGACTCGTATCCGGGCGGCAGGCACTCGTCGACGTACTACACGCACCTGCGCACGCACCGCAGCGCGTACGTGTGCGCGCTGTGCGGGTCGTCGTTCGTGAGCGAGGCCGGCCTGCACCAGCACAAGCGCATCAAGCACTGCACGCGCGACATTGTGAGCCAATCGACTCTTTCTGTCGCTGATACTATCGACCTTCCGAAATAAAAATATATCACATTTTTTACAATATATCTGCTAAGTCATTTAGGGGTGGAGTTGGTGCTCATTGATTTACATACAAGATTAATTTATAGAGTTCAAATTAAATTACTGACTGTCGTCAACTTAGATTCTTATCGGTTCTTCTCCTTATAATGAATTTATTAAAATATTTATACATTTGATATTTTCATTAAAGTGCTATTGTTAATATACTTTATTGTACACCACAGATATAAAATACAGAAATCTTAGGACTAAACACAAAAAAAAAAATTTGATGTGTTGTACAACGGGCGGACTTATATTATTATTAGCTAAGTAGCCATCTCTTCCAGACAATTCAAATACTTATTTAAAGCTTAATAAGGTATATTTTACATTTGATATCGATGTTAAAATTATTTCAGGAAAGTCCAGACGACGATGAAGATGTGAACACGTTCTGTTCCCGCTGCGACATCCGCTTCGAGACGAGGAAGGCGTACGAAGAACATCTCTTCCATTCAGCGATGCATGCTGAAGTTGTCGTGTGAGTTAAGTTAAGACAGACACGGACACGTTTAAACACGTTCACATCAACATAAATATACTCTATTCCAACCATAACAGGAAAAAAGCCAAATAAATAACATTTGACAGCAACTTGACGCGATAGCTTGAGAAAATGGCGTTTTGAACGTCGACGAAACTGCTATCGGAATTTTGGAAGTAGAATTAAAGTGGAAATAAGTAGTTGAGTGCAATAGTGTTGTGTTATAAATAAAGATATATTAATTATAAACTATTAGCAGTGCGCAATATAACTGAGTTATTAGTGAATCGCATTAAATACGTAAATGTAAGGTTTGTTTATCTTTTTTCCTACTTCCATTGGAATAGGATAGAGACACGTTTAAATACGCACACATTAAGAATAGAAAATCAAAATGTTCTTTATTCAAGTTCATAAAAGTTTGAATCGCCATGTTACAGTATTGAATTAAATATAAAACACCGGTTCCGAAAGTAGATTCTACCTAGAAGAACCGACAAGAAACTCACTAGTTACTTTTCAACCATTTTAATACAGAGTATATCAAATAAAAACAATTATATTTTTATATAACCTGCCTATAAATAAATAAAGACAAAGTTTACGCTAAGTTCAAATAAAGTTAGAATCAAAAACGCATAGCTATACTAATACTATATAGAGGTTAAATTTGTCTGTTTGTATGTATGAGGTAAGCTCCGGAACTAATGATCCAATCCTGAAAAAAACACAGATAACATTTTATTTATTAATAAATTATTTCTCTAGTTGAACGATATAGGTACTATCAAGGATGCTCTTATTATTGGTTTAACGCACATGAAACTGTTGGGCTAAGCTTGGCATCAGTTCTGAATTACACGATTTAATAATTTTGTAACACTTTTAAAGTATTATTTATGTTATATAGAAATTAAATAAATAAATTCAATAAAACATCTTGATTACAGTGAAGGTCTGCAGATTGAACATCAACCCAGAAAGATATTGGGGAAGAAAATGCAAGATAAGGTAACGATAGCAGAAACATTACATTTCGTACGAATCGTTTAAGTACTAATACTTTAGTATTGTTGTGTGCAAGTTTGAAGGATGAGTGAACCAGTGTAAATTTTGGTGGCATATTCGTAATGTAAGGAATTGTTGATATTTCTAAAAGCATGGCCCATTTCTACGTTCAACTACGCCCATAAGAAGTTGCCACTTCAAATAATCAGAAAATGTTCTGTTTCGCCGTGTAAGCGTGTTATCTTGTATGTAATTGTTTTATTATTAGTGAAATTAATTTTTTTTTTCTTTCAGATTACAAGTTTATTAAAATCTAGGTGAGTTTCTAGTTGATTATTTAATGTTGCTTTAACTTTGTTGAATGATTAACTCTTAGATTACTTATACATTTAGATAGAGTGTCGCAATACAAAGGAACTGAAACAAACGAGCCGAGTTTATTATCTTGGTGTGCGTGGCATCTAGCGTTACACTTTCCAAACGTCATACTACTTTACTAGTGTGCGTGCACTTAGTGACCAACCGTTGGTCAGTATCTTTTCCGACGTGTTCTCAGCTTTGACAGTCTATCTAGATATTTATTTATTTATGAAACAAACAATTATAATTACACTTAATAGTAAAAAAACAAATATAAGAAATACATAAATCAATCAAGTTTCCACTTAAAATTAATACAAACAAATGACAACTTACATTAAAAATAAAAACAAAAAGAGAAAGTATAAAAAGCCAGTAAAACAGTTATAGTTTAGTAATAAGACGTAAACTAAATTTAAATTCACTAATTTTCGAGTTAAATATATCTAATTCTTTACAATGTATGTTATAATTTTTACATAAATAAACAAAGGATTAACTTTTGTCCTATAACTTGTCTTCCAGAAAGTTCGAAAAAGTTCCAATTAAGCCCGAGATAAGAAGAAACAAGAAGATGAGAAGAAAAAAGACGAAACCAACCACGTGTCACCAGGTGAGTTATTATTTAATAATAAGAATTAACCTTTTTTTTTCGTTCAACCCATCTGGATACCAGCCATTCATCAAATATTCTACCACCAAACAACAATTTTGTTGTGTTCTTTAATTGATTTTCTTGCCGGTTATTCTCGGTAGAATCTGTATTCCGAACGTTTCTAAACTTCAACGTTTAAAAACTTCTTGACAAATCAAAATATAATTTATTCAAGTAGCCTTCTACAAATACTATTGTATCGTAATTTTGCAAACTATATTAAGTTAACCTATCACTGGTTCGGAGTGTAGATTCTATCGAGAAGAACCCGCAAGAAACTACTGTACCATTTTCCAACATTTAAACAAAGTTACGTTAGTTACTTACATTTATATATGTATGTATAATATATTCTGGTTGGAAATCAACAAGTATATATCTATATACATAAAATTGTAGTGTATGTTTGTATGTTGAAGTCATAAGGAGTAAATTAGGCAACAACAATAACTTTTTTGTTAAATTCAAACGCACACGAAGTCGCGGGTACAGCTAGTATACAATAGATCTGTAATCACAATAGTCCTAATAAAAAAACTGATTAAATTCCAGTGCGGCAAGCACTTCGATACTCAAGCGGCGTGTTTGAAGCATCACCTTGCTGAACATCCCGGAACGTCTTTCTGCCCCCCCAACGAGAGACACATCTGTGAGATTTGCGGGGCCTCCTTAGCGGTATGAATATACATTTATGTTACAAATACTAATATATTAGTATACAAATGAATATAAATTACTTACATATTTTTTTTAACTATAAAAGATAAAATTGAAAATACCGTTAGATTATAAACTATCTCGCGAGATTGTGTGAACCGTAACATACTGCTTACAATTTAACGCATTACTTTTCAGTAGATTATAATCTATTGAAGTGAGTAATTTCAGTTAAATTATAAACTCTAAACTAACTTAACCTAAATATAACAAAGTATCGAAATTTTTGACGTTTTATTTTGAGTTAAATCACCGTTCACCGAGATAGATAACGATCTAACGGTATTTACAATTCTGCGGTGATATATATATATTAAAAATTACTGATAGTGGTATCAATGGTGTTATGATACCATTTAATGCCTCATGTTATACTAAAAATATTCTCTTAGTTAATTGTGTAAAAGATTGAAATATTGTAGTTTTAAATTAAAAAAATAAACCGGATAAGATCGTAACATTCATTATCCTGAAATATATAAATGCATGTGATTATTTGTGTGCTACGATCTCACGTTGATGATCACACCTGAGCCGATTGCCACCCCCCCTCCCCACTCCCACTCAAGCTAAAAGTAATTAATAATATTTAATAATATCTAGCCTGGTAGCGTCGCAGTCCATCAGAATCTCCACACGAGGGAAAAGGTTCACTCGTGCGAGACTTGCGGGCGACAGTTTCTCTCGAACATCGGATTGAAGCGTCACATGTTGGTATGTGTCGTATTGTACAAAACAGCATTGTCCGTTTGTGTGTTACCATTAATCGTTTAAACGAATATTATTAGATCGAAGTTCTTTTACGGCTTACAGTAAGGTGAACTGGTAGTAATCTTTCTGTAAGAAAAAAGCCGCCCAGGTGACTTTCTATTGTAAACGATTTTAAAAAGATATTATTTAAACTTTATTTTTTGTTTTAATTCGAATGGAATTTTTAATAATTATTTTGTCATTTCATTATTCTTAAATGTTGTTATAACTTCGTTTCAACTGGGCTCCAAGACACTTCTTGTGTCTTTTTTATATTTATTATTTGTAATATTCCTTGCACTGCTTAGATTTATAGAAATAAAGATACATAAAAACCTTTGACCTTGGTCGTGGTATATTTAATCTATGTCTCATAATGGATCCTTGAAAAGATGCCATTTTAATGTCTGCAAAGTCACTATCGAAACTTCGGAAGTAAGATTGAAGTAAGAGATTTTTGTATTATAAATAATGAAGATATATTAATCAAGAACTGTCTATTTCCTATATTTGAAATATTTGATTAAATATAATGGGTATGTCTGTTTGTACGTTATCGTTTACCTTACAAACTAATGTTTATTCTAAGATCCGATTTCGATTAGAGGCATAATGACATTAACCTCTTTAGTTATGTTGTAGTCGGTTGAAATGTCTTTCCTGTATACGCAGACGCACACGGGAGAGAAGCCGTTCGCGTGTACGTTATGCGACAAAAGATTCACACAGAGCAACAGTATGAAG
Organism: Vanessa atalanta; assembly: GCF_905147765.1. Classification (NCBI taxonomy): domain Eukaryota; kingdom Metazoa; phylum Arthropoda; class Insecta; order Lepidoptera; family Nymphalidae; genus Vanessa; species Vanessa atalanta. The sequence continues at coordinate 1,535,245 of NC_061894.1, read as the reverse complement.
CTGCACTACAGGACTTTCCATCTGAAAGAACCTTATCCTAAAAGGTATTATGATACTATTTTAGAATTTATGTGATATATATACACCTTACTATATAGTACGCCCATATTATAGTGGCCCATATTATAGTGTACGCCCATAGTGGCGTATGGATGCATGTAGAGGTGATCTCGTGACGCCCCCCAATAGAGACGGGTATTTTAGTCAGGTGATAACCACGTGGAAATCTCCCTCAAGTTGGGAAAGTGTGTATGTGTTTTTCCATCGAGATAACAAAAAATGCCACTGTAAGGTGGATGCAAGGCGGTTCACTCACCTGCAATGCGTCGTGTATTCAATGTACTCCTCTCTAATCTATCCGGTTTCTGTGAACGCTGCACAAGCACAGACTGCCTCGCGACTCACCGGTGGCCGACGTCACGTGTTCGCACGTTGTACCGCACGAAATGCATTATCGTGCGTACGTTCTGTATATATCAACATCCTATAGTATAATGTGAAGGATGCATCTGCTTTAAAATAATCCTGCCGGTGCCCATGTGTGCGTCATTAGAAATAGCACACTCACACGAAGATATTTGTATTAATTTTACGTTTATTATACACAGTAATTACTTTTTATGTTTTTCTTAGAAATCGGAGAAAAAAAATTGAAGATAAGAAGAACATATCGGACGAGGGCAGCGATGAAGGCAACATTTCACCAAAGAAGGTGTCAGATAGCAAGACCGAACCGGAGCCGGTCGATCCGGTCGCCCCGGTGAACGCTGTGTCTGAATCGATTGTGATCGAACACAATGAAATTGACTATCTAACGCTCGGTTACCAAAAGTATTAATAAAATTAAATTGTAATATTGTAAATTATTTAATTTTAATATTTTAATAAAAGTTCAAACTGAAAATCATTGTAAAATTTCTTACCCTGGATTCAAACCTGGATTAAGTCCATGGCTCGGTGAAGTCCAACTCTCTGTCTGTGTCTTGGACTAAGAGGTAGGTTTTTATCTGGCTTAGTATAGAGCGAGATGACCCAGTAGTTCATCTTAATCGATGATTACGGCTTCAAACCCAGGCAAGCACTATTTAACGGCCCGACCTAGAGTTTAAGCCCGTCCCGTGTGGCCATCAGGATTAGTAAACAAGTGATCTGTGCCCATCAGGAGTAGTAAAGCCAATTAAACAACTCGAGGAGCAGCCAGGAAACAAACACAAAATAATAACAATAATAAAACAACTTTATAAAGTTATATTCACAACATTATATTCTTGTAAGATTTAAATAAATCACATTCTCTAGTACAAAGACATTTAAGACATCTCACTTCTGTATAGACAAGAGTATCGATCAAAATTTTATATATACCGAATTGTATATCTTTTACAAACAATATATATTTAACAATATTGTTATAGGATGTTCATGAAATTACATTAAAAACCATTTAGGCTGTGTATAAACATTAAGGAGTGTATACACAAGAAAGCAGCACTAAATTGTTATGTTTCTGATTTGTTTATAATTCATGAAATATACATGTATATTCACCAAGCCTGCATAGCAAGTTTTACACACTGCGAGCATTAGAGCAGGATACCTGGGGCCTCGACTTTAATCCCATCCCGTATTAAGTCACAATAATAAAATTTAAATGAACGAAATGTTTTTCATGATTTTTAATTAAAACCCGAAACGCAGGACATATTTTAATGCACAAGTGTGCGTTTATTATCTTACTCTTATAATCCGACGGGATTGAAGAGTTCGGACGCAGGATCAACTGATTTACGTACACTTATAACATCCAGAGTCCGAATTTAGAGAATTTCTTGACCGCAGATCTTGCAATTATCTGTTTTGACGTATGTCAACGCGCTGCGAACGTCGTTACGATCGAGGGACACCCGGTGCGACAAAGATGGCGATAGTCGCGCATGCGTATCACACATATCACTCGCAACTACTCATTTTAAATGTTGGTTATGTTAATGCACCCCACGATCTTTTAATCTTATTATTCATTAAGAGTACTTTTAAAAAAAAAGGCTGGAATTAGGCTCGGCTTCCATCACAGGACACTAATTATTGTAAAAAAAACAGCATTGTGAATCTGTTTATTTGAAAAGAGCAACTATGCGAGTTTCTTGTCGTTTCTTCTCGCTGGAGGCTGCTCTCCGAAACGGTGTTAGTATTTTAATATCGACAATTCAAAAACGCTTCACTGTGAAGTTTACTTGAATAAAATTGATTTGATTTGATCGAAACGTTATCGGTATTTTCCTTAAACAGCGGTTCGACTCTTTACTTACGAATTCCTCTGCTGCAAGGCCTTTATATAGGACCGTGATCGCGACAAAAATCCAATATTTTACTGTCTCGAGTTTTGAAACCAGGGCCTCGGGTTCTGCAGAACAACATTAATAGTAGCCTTCACCGTATATCAAGTCTAAAATATAGTTTCCTTTTACATTACAAATATTAAAATGACGAATGTATGAAAATATGTGATCAGTATCAGTATGAGTTAATAATTATATTTAATTAAAATTTATATTTGAATATACGCTAATTCAAATTTAAAGATAAACTTAATATTTTTGTAATTCAAGTTAAAACATCGAAAACGCTAAAATTCATAAAACACTAGTTTGTGTTTCACGCTTAATATAACTGGTTTTTCAATATGGTGCTTCATTTTGCCATAAGTAGACGTTAAAAGTATCGTACAATTCGAAAATGTACACTTTGAGTTATAAGCAATTATAAATATGGCGACTCCAAAAATATTTCTAACGTTAGGGAAATCATTTATGCCCGGTTCCAACATTTAACGAATCGTTATTATACGATACGTTTTTTTTAAACACAAATGACCACGATTTAAACACAGATGTCCACGTAGAATCGATAGATCTAGTTCAGTCAGATGAATTGATGATGCCTAATAGCAATGACCAAAAAATACATAAATAATAATAATAAATATTAGACAACATCACATACATTACTCTGATCCCAATGTAAGTAGCTAAAGCACTTATGTTATGGAAAATCAGAAGTAACGACGGTACCACATACACCCAGACCCAAGACAACATAGAAAACCTCTAGACTTTTACTATATCGACTCGGAGTGGCGTACCCATGAAAACCGGTGTAAAAAACGACCACGGAGGTCGTCAACATACATACAGATTGGAGAATAAACGAAGCTTGCCGAAACGCCTATAAGCCGATGTTGATACGACTCGCTTAGTTGATATATTTTAGTTACTTTCACAGTATAATGTTTTTACGACACAACCCTTTGGGGTAGCGCAGCCGCTATTCATACGATATTTGCCATAGAAACGGCTTTTCGCGCAATTTCTAACGTAGATGTTAAATGATCATTGAGGCATACATTTAAAGAAATTAAATATGAACATGTTTCACAATACACATGTACATGTACAACTGTATTGTTATTTAAAGAAAATATTTTTGATTTTCTGAGAAAATGTTATACTCATAACATTACGTACGTACGTACGATAATTGCAAACGCATACTAAGTCTCCTTTGAGGGCAGCCAGTAACTTTTTTGTGGCAGTTTACAATGGAACCCAGAAAGCGTTTGCGTATAAAACAATTGATTCCTGGATATCTTTGTTATAAAAGAGTTCTTATCGGGCCGGAAAATTGTTTTTTACTAACCGGTGCCACTTTTAAATTTAACTAAAGGATTTGGAATTACAGCGAAGGTCGAAATCGCTTCAATTATTGTCAAACGCAATTTGTCTTGACCCACGAAAGTATTGTAACCGAGATTTAACTTATCTTTTGAAGCATAAATAAGTCATATCAGTATAAGGACAAAGATTTAAATTCCCAAGGTTGGTGGTGCATTGGCGATTTAAGGAATGGTTAATATTTCTTACAGCGCCAATGTTTACGGGCGGCGTTAACCTTACCCTCAGATCCTTTTGCCAGTCTGCTGTCTATAAAAGTAAATGTTTGTCCTTCAATATAAACGATCTATGTAGGCCATAATCCTTCTCATACGAAGCTGGGATATGTAGCTAGTTTTAAATAATCTATACCAATATTATAAATGTCGAAGTATGTCTGTCGGTTACGTTTTCACGGCTCTATCACTGAACCAAATTGGACAAAATTTAGTACTAACTCCAACTTTGGTAAAACTCCAAGAACGGATAATGGTTACTTTTCTTACCTTACAACGGTAACGTTGTAGATGAAAGGGTATCAGGGCCGGACCGTGAGCTTAGGGGGCCCTGGGCTAATACTACTTAAGGGCCCCATTTAAGACACATCTGAACGTAGACTTGAATTAAATTAATCGAATGTTTTTGATTAATTGCAGGATTCTCAGGGCTGCAAACCATACGATCTGTTTAATTTAATAAAGTTATGGATTCTTTCGCATTATCGTCTATTTTTGACTTTTACTTGACTTGACTAAGCTGAGGCTCCTTGAATCCACGGGGCTCTGAGCTGAAGTCAAAAATGCCATACGGTAGATGCGGCCCTGGTTTGTATCCATGTTTTTGAAGGAGTTTATACTGATACCGCGGATTCAGCTAGTGTATCTTATATATTAATAGCGTAAGCCGATTTTTGTCCTAGTGCTGCTAAACAAAAAGCTGCTGCACGTAGCTGCACATAAAAAGAGGATTCTTGATTGTAATTTATTAATTGTTACAATTTAACAAATCTTTAATTTTAGAGAGAGGACAGAAGGTACGGGCCGGTCAGAGGGCGGACTACGTCTTTATAAAAAAAAAAAACATTAATAACGTAAAAATTAAAGTAAATTGTTATTCAAAAACTCTTATTGTAACTGAAGTAATGTACTTAACATTAAAAACTTAATTCCAAAAAGGTTTCATCATTTTCGCGCCAAGTGTAGATAAGTGACTTTTGGTTTACAATTAAATTAAACCTGACAAAAACAAAACAAACAAAACCTGTGACAGGTTTCGAAAATCCAAAAAAAACTTTTCAATAAACGCAAAGTTTCGCGGGAGACCTGTTGTTGACCGACTAATATATTTAATGGGCAAAACTTCGAGAACCGGGCATAAGTAGATTATAATACAATAATTATTTAAAAACTGCCATTAAGACACAACGCTGCGGACAGACCTCTGCTAAAGTATTACTTTTCTACTAAATAATTGAAATACAAATTTTTATTATATATATAGATATACAAATAACAAATTTCAGTATTTATATTACAACATAAATGTACACATATTTATTAAATTATACGAGATACCTTATCAAGAAAAACCAGCCTTACATAACAAACAATCGAAAATTGCCAATGGGCGTTTTATATCTATGTGCTATTTAATGCAATTACAACTTTACTACACAAGAAATAAAGTTCAAAATTAAATTTAACTCTTCTCCTCCTCCTTCCGTTTCCCTTCGCCCGTCTGGTCCGGCCTGCGACCGAGGAGATCCCTTTTCAAACAGCACTTGTCAGTCTGAAACAATTGATTATGTAATTTAATTTAAATAATTAAATTTTGCCATAGAGTCATAAGGAACAACATACTGACACCTAAAAAATGTATTAGATATTTGCAGCATGTAAAATTTTAAACATTGGGCTTAAGTTTATTATCTTAAGACATCATCTAAAGCCTTAAATAAAGCCTGCAAATATCCCAGCTCTGGGCTAAGGACTTCTCTCCCTTTTGAGGAGAAGGTTTGGCTTATTTTGCTGCTCTAATGCGGATTGGTGGAAATACATGTGACAAAATTCCGTTGAAATTAGACATACACAGGTTCCTTCACAATGATTTCCTTTATCGTCGAGCATGAGATGAATTATAAACACAAATTAAGCACATGAAATTTCAGTGGTGCTTGACTTGATTAGAACCATTGGACTGAGCAACTGGGCCATCTCAGCTCATAGACTACAGCTTGGAAACGACGTAGAAAAATTAAAAATAACCTATAAATTTTCCTACGAAGATTCATATGTACTTATACCGGCCATCTCAACTGTTATTAGATGAATTATTAAAAAGCATATTTACAGAATCATTATCACTGGAGTCGTCCGTGTCACTCGACGTATCCGTATCGTAGTGACCGAGGCCGGGCAGCACGCCGACACACCGCAGAGCTCCCATCGTCTCCCCCGGTGATGACAGACCGTTCTGATCAGCACTGAAATGATGTAAATTAGTGTTATTGGAGTCAAGAGTGAGATATTGAGGGTTGAAGAGTCACCACAGATTTAAGATTTAATCAATCTTAATAGATTAATGATGATTATTATGAGTTTATAATACAAGAAAACTGGAAATAAATTAAAAAAAAATTAATTAATTTTTTATACATACTGTATTACATTGTATATGTAGGAAAGTCATTTCTATTATAAAAAAAACAAGTCTTTATAAGGCAGAGTGCGCCTGACTCAGGGGCATTCCGCTCGTTCGCTTGGTACAGAACGGTAGCTGTCAACACAATTTGTGAATGGTTGCAATTTTAACTTGTGATGATAAAAGTATTTTTGTTTGTATAGCTGATTTTTATTTTACCTTGGTATTAAGATTATGATAGTTGTTTTTTTAATAATTTCTGCAGAAATGCACATGCATTATCTAGCATATTCACTTGGTATAAGGGCTTTGTGCGAGCCCATTTGGGTGAGTAGCACCATCACATATTCTATAGCAGATCAGCTATACTCAGACAAGATGTGTTCCTTTTTCAAGGTTAAGTGGCCAGTGTAACTACAGTCGCCAACTTTGGGAACTAAGATGTTATGTCCCCTGTTTCAGTATATGGAGGGAGGTAATGACTTAGTTCTATGTCCAATATCCATGAGCAATGATAAGCCATGGTGGTACCACCAACTGGCTCTTTAACCCATTCGCATAACTACATTATAAACATATAGAAAAATACAAATTGTTGTCTATTGTAAAATAATAAACAAACACAAACCTGCTATTATGGTGAACAACTCCATTTTTGGGTGGGGGCGATCCCTTTTCCTTATCACCGTCCATGTCACTCGCTTTTCGCTTCCTTACTACGACCTGTAAAGTTAAAAATATATTCGAATGAACTTTTTTAAGGGTAAAATCTTTTGATCTCATGACATTTACTGTCATGAGATCCAAGGCCTTTATACTTTTTTATATATAACATTCCATTTCAATTATATATCTACAGTTTTGATAAAATGTCTGTGTGTCGCGTTTTATTGCAACGTTTGGGTATAACTTTGATGCAAAATTTTCATAATATTACTTTTTTTAATTAAAATATTTAATTTTTAGGTTGAGGGCATAATTTATTAACTTAAGGATTTAAATTTGACAAAGTATCAAATGATCATGTTAAGCTTAAATGCCTCGGAAATACATGATTTTGGTTATAGAACAATGTCGAAATTGTTCAATAAGTAAATTTAAAAACTTCAATACTTCACACATCACACATTATGTATGTAGTTATTTATTTGACTATATAGATCTCATAGTCCCGGGGTCGAATCACAGATTGTGACTTTAAAAAGTTATTGGACTATTCTGCCATGAATTCTGAAGTTTGAAGTTGGCAGTGTGATAATTTCCATGTCTAAGAATGGAAAAAAAATCCCAGCCCTAAATTCTTTTAAAAATCTTTTTTGGGGGAAGGGTAGATCACCAGAGCACTACTTACACCCGGGCACTTATTATGCTCAAGACGGGGCTGCGCCTGAATTAGTACACCTGTGTTAGTTCATAATGTAATATCTCCTGTACATTTGGCTCGTTTGAAGAAAGCCGCCTAGGCCGAAATCTTTCAGGAAAATGTGTACTGTAATTACCCCTTGTAACTTATTCTTCTGTGCTTGAGCTGTGGTCTGCGTGCTCCGAGCGGGGGCTAGTTGTGCTCTCAGCCGCGTCAATTCCTCACTTTCTGCCAAATTCGAGACTCTTTCCCTGCAATTAACATAACTAAAATATTTTTTTCATAAAAGAACAAGAAATCTACAATCTCAAGATTGTAGATTTCGATTCAATTATTGGCAATGATTAAATTTAGTAACGAATATTGTATAACGAATACGCCAACCCGCATTGGAGCAGCGTGGTGGAATATGCTCCAAACCTTCTCCTCGAAGGGAGAGGAGGCCTTTATCCCAGCAGTGGGACATTTACGGGCTGCTAATAACGAATATTGATTACATATTTTCTTTTTTTATACATTTTTAGTAAAATTTTACAAATTAAATCACATAATAAACCAAATACAATCATTTTCATTATCCTGTATCAACTCTAATCAAATAATACTAATTTAACACGTTTTATCATGTGCATAATCTTATACTGATATGCCTCATTTATTTATTTTTTAATTATTTTAAAGGCATGAATCTAACCTGAATTCTTGCATCTCCTTCTTTTCTTCAATGCTAATCTGTTGAGCGACTTCAGCTTTAGTACGCTCCACGAGGTCTAGGAAACCAACTTCATCGTCATCCAGACCTCTGATCATATTCTCTGGAAGATAAATTAATATTTTTGACTAAATATAAGTATCCAATGAACTGACAAAGTAAAATAAAGCTGACTCTACTCAAAAAAAACATAAAAGCTGTTGAAATGATGATGAATGATCACATGCTTCATGCTAACCCTGAAGTTACCGTCTCCCAATGAACTTATATCACATGACCTTACCATGATATTACTGATTTAAAACAATATTAACAAAATAAATCCAAGTATTGCATACAGTATCTTTATACCTCTTATGTAAATTATGCTCACATGAAATTTAATATTATCATATACTACTTTATTTTATTGATTTCATATTTAATCTTTGAGCCCTATAAATCAAAACTATTCTGTCAACTTAAACTCTCGAAACACAATATAATAGCTTAAACGGTGTAATTTTAACTGCACAGTAAAGCAACAAGCGAGATCTGGGGAACTAAACTTTACACTTACTAAGTTTATGTGCCTCCTCAAATTCTGCCTCTTTCTTCAATCTCTGTTCTTCTAGCCGCTGGAACAGTGGCCGATTGTCATATGCCTCCTCTGGAGCTTCTGGTTATTGGAAAACAAATTGTTCATAGATATTATCATAAACTATATCTTGTATGTATAACTTAATAAGAATTATCTTGATGGATGTTTGTAACTCAATTATTATCTAAATTAAATTGATGCTTTTAATATTGAAAAAATGTACCTAAAACCTGGCTTGGCCTGGCTATCTGGTGGTAAAGAGTTCACTTACATTCATAGATTATACTATATGTTATGTTTCCCTCTTACCTGTAGTTTAAATATTCAAATAAAAAATATATTTATATGTATAAATTGCAAACATAAGTTAATCATTTGAATATAATATTTACAGAATTCAATCTTTTGCCATTTTTACTAATTCATGTTTATAACCACTAGACTACCAAAATGAATTAAATATTTAATATAAAATTAAAAGTATTTATTTCTTCGAACATAATTTGTCAAATCATATTTGGTTCTTCTTAGTAGTATAGGCTAGGTATAGTATAGGCTGATAACATGTCGGAGTGTACTACCTACCATCTACAGCCTACCTACAGCCTACTTGAATAAGCAATACATATTGTGATTTAATAATGTCCAGGTTTCCTTAATTTTTGGAGATAGATCAAGGTATCATAATATTCAATTAATTTCCCTAACAACTTAGTTGATAATCATACATTCATTAAATTATTTACACAGCACAGGTTAGAACTTTATTCCAACGTCTAAGTGTTGTCTGAAAGTGGTCCCTTGTAAAAACAATAAGTCCCTCTTTGTTTATGCTTAGATTTTTGAATATGATTAATTAGTTTTCATGTGATGTGCGCAAAATACTATTTCAACATATAAAAATTTGACATAAAAAAAAAATATATTCGTTCAGTTACTAAAAGAGGTAGTGAATATGTATAAGTTTTTATTATCAAAATAAACATTTTGAAAATATGATGAAAAAACACATGAGATATATCTATTACCTTTAGGTTGATCTTCAGTCCGGACTTTCTCCCATTCTTCCTGACGTCGCCGTCTGGCCTCTAATATTTCTGACTCTGATATAAAACCGGAACTCATATTTAATATTTGCAAAAAACAAATGTATTTAAGTCGATAATCGATGACTTGATGGTTGATAAAATTTACAATCACACTTTTGACAAAATTTCAAATTGACAATTTCGACAAGTGTTATCATTGTTAAAAATTGTTTTGTTAATGTACCATTGATCAGATATAGTAGAATAAGTGTTCATATAATTCTATCAGAATTCAGAAATGGAGTAGATAAATATATATATTTAGGCCATAAAATTACTATAAATAAATTCAGTCATTATCTTTGAGTTATGTTATAACTTAATTAATATTTTACCTGTATCAAATTTAAGTTTCTCTGTCAACACCTTTGTTAACTGCAAAGTGGTATGTTTACGAATATCGTTAGTAATAATCTTTTTAACAAAAAATAATAATATAAAATAAATATTAATTAACGTAAAACGGTAAATATTTAATTAAAACATAAATTATCAGTATAAACTAAAACTATACTTTCGTTTAAAAAGACTACCGTACATCAACTTCTATAAATAAAACTTCGTAAATGCCATTTTGTATGCAAAATTGCATTTTTCAGTTCTGTGCTGCCGGTTATAACTTTTCACATGAATTAATACAAAAGCTAACTTTCTATTGATTTTAGTGTCTTATTCATTTTTAAATAATATTATATCATGTCAGACCCAGATAATATTGACAATAATGCAATTGAAGATGCAAATAAATATGTGGAAAATGGTACAAATAAACTTATCGTTAAATGTAAATTTTGCGGTTCTAAAATATTGGATAAAAAGTCCGGGAAATACATGAAACAAGAGGTTAATACTGTCATTTTTTTATACGAATTTTTATGTTTTGGTATTAAAAGTTAGGTTAAAATCACCTATCACACAGTGATATTAAATTTAAAAAAAATTAAGATACTAAATTTAAATATAGAAAATAAGAATAACCCCTGATTGATTTGCTTAAGTGTTTAATTTTTCTATTACTAATTTATTACAAAAGTATATATAATATTTTTCATAGGTAGAAATTAACTAAATTTGTTTTATTTTCAATTACAGAAAGATCTACCTCTAATGCAACAAGACACAAGAAAAGACGCGGGCATTCAGAACGAAAAAGTTAATGAATTCTACCACGTTGAAAATATGTATACTTTTGAAAACATAGGCTTTACGCACACTGTGGATAATTACAAGTATTTAAGCTGTGCAGATTGTGACGCTGGTCCCGTTGGATACTATGACATGAACACTAAGCATAGTTATGTTGCATTATCTAGGGTAAATCATGAATAAGATAGTGTATGACAATTAATTTATCGATATTTGCTTATAATTCTTTAAGAAAAAAATATAATATGATTGGATACTGTACAGATTATATATTGCATGTATTCTAAATTACAACTAAAAAAAATATATTTTCAAAAAATATAAATGTTGAACTATGGGTAATATTTAATTTGTATTTATATAATTTAGCAAATACTTCATAATAGTAGTTTTGCTACTATATTTTTTTAATATTTTTGCTCATTTGTCATTCCAAAACATATAAAACACTTTTTATACAATCTAAGAATGATATAAGATGAAATGTTATTTATAGATCCTATCTTATGCCGAACACATTGTATAAGAATGCATATTATTTATAAAATAAAGTAATAATAGTACATAGTTGTTATGATTTGTCAACAATCCACATAAACAAAGTTATTTATTGTCATTATCTGGATATGTCTTTGCCAAATGAAAAAAAAAAAAAGTTGAATTAAAAAAATATATCAATAATAATTAGAATGAAATTTGAATTTTGATCATTGAAAAGAAATAGTTTTCTGAAAAACAAACCTCAAAAGCCTTAAATGCATTATGCTTTAGATGCATCGATACCGATACTGATATATCGGCGATACAGCAGGTTTTCCGATATATCGGTATCGGCGATATATTTCTGGCCGATACAACGATACTGTTCAAATTACATGTTTTAAAAAAGTAGTGTAAACGCGCCTCTTGTTTTGTCATTTTCGTTGCAAACGAGATAATACTTTGTTTTTTAAACAAAAACTTGATTAATGTTTTTTTTTAGTTACTAACTCTTATTAATGAACCTTAATTACTGAGTTTAATTACCAATATTCACATTCCAAGTCTGTAACGTTTTATCCCATCAAAAACATAAATGTAAAAATGAGAGCCAAGTTAAATATTATGATATATACCTTGGTTGTTGTCTTCAACGACAAAAGAAGTGAGATCTAAATTTGTGCCAAGTTAAATAGTCCTCTCTGAAATTTATTTATAACTACATAAAATATCATTTCTTCTTATAACTTGGGGTAATATATTGTTGCCTAAGGTCTGACTTGGCTAGTTCTCATATACAAATTATATTATAGCCTTCGTAAGTTCTAAGCCTTGTCTGGATATAAACTCGCAATATCTGGTTAAGATTCATGTTTTCTAGTGACTGGACCATCGCAGCTCTTAATGTGCGTTAATACTAACTAAGCAATATTGAGTTGTCCTCCATTCTTCTTAGATGTTCTGAGTTATAATTTGTTATTCTAAACACAAACTACAATTTGTGTTTATAAACATATAAGTACTAGCCAAGTCAGACCTTAGGCAACAATAAATTACCCCAAGTTATAAGAAGAAATGATATTTTATGTAGTTATAAATAAATTTCAGAGAGGACTATTTAACTTGGCACAAATTTAGATCTCACTTCTTTTGTCGTTGAAGACAACAACCAAGGTATATATCATAATATTTAACTTGGCTCTCATTTTTACATTTATGTTTTTGATGGGATATCACTACTTTTTGTATATAAATTATTAGTAGGTACTTATTAATAACAAATTTAATACCAAATGGTTTTTGTTAAGCTATTCTATTTTCTTATGTTTACGGGGTATAATTGTCTTTTTTTTATACGTTCTTATTTTTCTTGTAGGTACCTCTGAAATGTTCGAGTGTCATTTTATTATAGCCCATTCAGTGTCCGGATATTTTTTAAGCGTTTTCTGTTTATACTTAATTTGCCCAAGTAGGGGTGGTATAATGTGCGCAGACGGTTGTACTCTACAATAGAGCTCTCTTGTGTCTCGATTTGACTTGGACCTAAATTGATAAGATGTACTCCATTTAAGTTTTTAACTCTAGAGAGGCCAACGTAAGCCTGCTCTTTACTTAATATAGAGGAGCCTATGTCGAAAAGAGCACCTTCAAGGCGAAGGCCTTGTGATTTGTGTATAGTAGTAGAATATGCTAAGCAAATAGAGAATTGTTTCCTTTGAACATATATGTACATTACTTAATATCTGTATCTTGGTTTGGCTTCTAGTTCGCAAATTAAGTTATGTTTAAATCGAATTGTTATTTTACGTGCGCTATTGCTGTAGTCGACGTCCTCAATGTGCTTTCTCTATTTTTCCAATGGACCCACTCACCAGTCCTTTGCTGACATCAGCATGCTCGCTCGATACTGTTCTTCCAAGCAATAAGGATCCCCGTTTGTAGCGCTAGAGTACAAACTTAAATCATTCCTGTTACGATATACATACTCTACTACAGTCTCACGAAACCTATTTTATTGTTGTATACTAGTAAACTCAAACAAAAAATATGCAGTCGAATAGACTAGGCAGCTTCCATCGGAAGGCATTGAAATAATTCTTATGATCGCGGTTGCCACTCGCTCAGACACGTCCGCGTTAAGGTTTAATCGCAACGCTTCTATCCCGCTGCTTCGGCGTCACGTCGCGCGCCATGTACCGAAATGCCTATTATTTATTTTTTTAAAGTATATATATAGATTTTGCACCATTGATGTGCGCTAAATGCTAGTTAATAACGTAATAAATACCAAAATCGGCTATACTAATAAGTAATAAAACGGAAATATTTGGATTTAAAAAACTTAAGGGTGGTATTCAACTTGTTATATATTCACGTGGAGACCTTAAAATCTACATTAAGACCGGCTGTTATAAGTTTTGATTGCTGGTTCTTACATCATTTTTTTTTTATTAGAGTTATTACAGGAACTAATAAGTATATAAGTGTTCCTATAGACCCAATAAAATGAAAAATTATAATAAAATGATAAAAAATTACCAGTTTCAGATTTTTTCCTTTATAATGGCCTTATTATCTACCTGCATGCCAAATTTGAACTTTCTAGGTCACCTGGAAGTAGGTTATAGTTTTGATCTATAGGTCAGTCAGTGATAAAAATGACGATTTTTAGACGTTAATATCTAAATAACCATTTGAGATGCGTTTATGAAATTTGGAACACATATGTATCTCACGAGTCTCAATATATGAGCCAAATTTGACACATTTATGTCAAATAGTTTTTAAGTTATGAGGAGGTCAAAAGTGGCTCCAAATGGTTCGTGTAATATTACACACGGTGCTGCACGCCAGTTCTGTTACTAGAACTTGGCTGACACGCTACCGCGTGTCTAGATTTTAATATATTTTTTAAAATAAAAACAATCAATCAACATGTCTACTTACATTTATTTTACCTTTATTTAAATTCGATAAGTGTATCGCCGATATTTTTCTAAGAGTATCGGTATCGATATCGTATCAGCAAAAAGGCGTATCGATGCATCCCTGCTTTAAATATATAATAATTATTGTTTAATTAATAATTTGAATGAGATTTAAATAATCTGGCATAATTTTCTTAAAAGATATTAAATAATAAAAATATTGTATTATTATTTCATGTTCCATTTCTACAACAAAATAATTTTAAATTATTTATTGTAATATTGAAAACATCTAAGCCGTTTTTTTGTAAAAACGAGTTTGCAAATTAGTTTTGTATAAAAATGTATTGAAAATAAATCGTATGATCTTCTAATTTGATTATTTATTTGTTACCCTGCGATTAAGTATAGGATTAATTAGTTTTATTACTTTTCAACGTAAAATTAAACTTTCAATTAAACGTAAATTTAAAGTGAAAAAAAATATATTAAAATATTGTGTAATATATTCGAAAATACCAGTCTCAAATTGTAAAATATATGTGCAGTAATTTTTTTCTAGGTGATGCTCAGAAATGATAATTATTTTATAAGCTTTAAGGTAAGCTGCATTAAATTTATAGCTAAGAAACTGTAGTTTCGTTTACGTGTTTTTGCTCAGATTTTTTGTGTCTCATAATAAAGTAGTTTCCGACGGCTTCGCTCGCGTTTTGGGGGTTGTTTGTCAGCTCTTAGACTATTTGACAGAGTTGCTATCGTATTTACAATATTAGAATACCATTACCTAGACAAAGCTATAAACTTTTCTTTTAGTCCCGTAAAATGGCATATGTGTCAAAGAATTATACGTGGGACCTCTCAACAATGATCATCCAAATTTAGCCAATAAATAAATAATAAATATAGCGTAGGTAATAAATAATTTGGTTGACACTGATTATTTTATAAATTATACTTACTAATCTTATTTATTACTTACATATCTATGTATATACCTACTGAACCAATTATATATCGATATTATTAAAACTTAGTTTTATATTTCAGCATGCATTGTATTCTATACGCATATATCTGTTATTTTTGAAATTGGAATTTTCTTAAAAAATAATTTTGTGATAAGTATATTTATGTACTCAATAATGTATGTTTTATTTTATGAGATTTTTTTTTAAATTTCGTTTTTATAGTATGCCAGAATGAATAAAATTTTCACGATTATTATATATATAGGATATTATAGTATTAAATAAAACAGAGTTACATTTTTTTAATATTGCACTAATTCAGATTCTTCGTCAACGTTTCCGTGGTGTAGCGGTTATCACATCTGCCTAACACGCAGAAGGCCCCCGGTTCGATCCCGGGCGGAAACATACTTTTACATTTCTTTAGTTATTTATTACTTTATTTTAATGAGAAAAGAGATAAATTAATAAGTATCTAGTGATGAGCATTATTTTTTCCTATAAATAATAATTGAAAATGGTCATTACTATCAATGATAACACAAAATTTTTTTAGGAATAGTATATAATTGATTTTATTTTTAGAATAATAATACATCTCTTATCTTATAATTTAGGTATTTATAGAGGCAACAGAATTAGAATATTTTCTTTAAATATAAAAAAATAAAATAAAATATAATGAAAACCTACTTAATAAACGAGTGGAATTCAATTTAGGATCGAAGTCCATCAAAATCTGTCATTTTAACCTACATAGAAGAAGGTTATCAATTTTATTGTATTTTATTTATGTTCGTTACATCAGAACTCCGCAAATTTAGTTATTTATACACCGGTTCCGATTTAAATATGAAGAAAAAATTTTGATTCGGTTTAATTTTTTGTTTTATATTAAATTATTATGTAATCATAATAATATATTTTTGAATTATGCATAGATTGTATATTTTAATTATTACTATTAAATCATTAGTGATTTTTCAATGGCTTTATGAATAACTGTATGGACTTAACGTTGAATGACGAAACTTTACGTTTGCCAAGTCAAACTGCCACCAACCCGGCCCACTCCAGCGGTGTGGACTGGCCTAACTATTCTCATACTGAGAATACCTTGTCCGGCACTGCTGATATTACACAAAGTATGAACAGTATTGATATCATCGCTATTATTTATTATTACCATCTTGCCATCGAATATTGTGTATAGGCCAAGGGATATAACATCTTAGTTCCCAAGGATGGTTTAGCGACGTAAAGGATCGTTAATTTGTCTCAGATCTGTCTACGGACTGTGATGAATACTTATCATCAAATCACATGGAATATGTAAATCTATGGTTTGTATATATTTATTACTTAGTAAATACTATTATTTATAATGCGGTTCAGTGACAGTTTCAAGTAGCAATTGTTAGCTTTAGTAAACTTATACGATACACAAAGATCCATCTCGACGGTAGCTTTCACCATAACGTAACATCGTCTACAATTCACTTGAACGAGACTACAACTACTGTTTGATTGCTGTTCTGTAAACATTGACTGTTATACAACAAACCATTCAAATCTTACCTTAGGCATATAACCTGTCGCATGGTGTATTATGTATTCAACAAATATATATATGTTAATTTACTGTTTATTCTTAAATGATGATTTTGTATGATACATGTTTGATTTGTTTATGGTTAAGAATTTTTAAAATTTATTATTTTAGGATTTAAACGAATTATTAAAAATTAGTAAAATTGTCTATGACTAAATCTCTTTTAATATATATACATAATATATTTGATAAGACGCTGGTAGGCTATGCATGAGGAGAGTCTACTCTTAATAAATAATTAGAAAATGATGTAATATTATTATTACTCACTAATATTTAATATAAACTAAATACAAGTTGACCGCCTCGACTTTGTCCGAGTAAAATAAGAATAATATATATGTCGCGTCACTTACCGGATCTCATAAAATCGGGTATCCACTCAAATATTTCTTTCTCATCCACCAACCAACGATTTAAAAAAAAATAGAAGGTTCCAGTTACATACACATGTATAGACCAGTTGTATATAGAAAGATTGACTTATAATTTCCTGTTGGATTAGTTTAGCTAGTAAGGATGGAGTGATGCCTGAATGTGTATCGACAATTCCGCTTTTTGGCATCCTTCAGGTAAAGTCTTTACACAGTTGTGGATTATTTACAGACTTACTTTATTTAGTACTGTTTACATTTGGTCGTAGAAGTGATAAATAAAAAAAAAAAAACGTAAATGTCATTTCAATTCGTTTATGTCATCATGACATAAATGTAGAGTTACTTGTTTAGTCTTCTATAATAGAAAATAAATAGGTATGTATATAAATATGTTAACTAACGATTCCGGATATTTCATGTTGCACAGGCACTACCACGCGCTGAAAATAAGCATAATAAAGACGGCATACTGTTCATAGAGGTCCGGCCAGACGAAAAACATAAATTTCAGGACACAACCATACAAACTGAACATGTCCTGTTGAAGCTGGTAATTTATTTAGGTTATAAATATGACAGCCTGGCATAAACTCGCGCTGCCGTACGTACTCGGCACTACTAAGGAGTGCGAGAGGCGAGAGGCGAGATCACTTTTGTTTGAACAAACCCGTAGCCGATAATTTTACATAAAAACTTCTTCGACTCGCATGAGCCTGGATAACATTCAAAGGCTTTCTCGGTAAATATTTTAAATGCATTAAAATATTTACCTATATTATAATAATTTTAATCATTCCATTCACTACTAACTCACGCCAACCATTGGAACTAAGACGTCACGGTCTTGTTTCTGTAATTAGACTAGTTGTCGCCCGCGGCTTCGCTCGCGTTTTAGGGGTTACTTGGCTTGTGTTAAGCAAAAAAGTAGCATATGTCCTTCCTTGGAGTTCAAGTTTGCTTCATACCAAATTTCGTCATATTCGGTTCATTGGCTTGGCAGTGAAAGAGCGACAGACAGACAGACAGTCAGACAGACAGACAGAGTCATTTTCACATTTATAATTACTTACTCTTTAAACCGGAACAGAGCATTATTAATTACTGTTATTACTTGTAATATCCCGATTTCTTATTTATAGTTAGCTCATGATTAAGATTGTTTTCTAAAGATTTTTTTTTTTAATTTTGGCTTTTATTTGTGCCAAGGGGCACAGATTATTTCTAAAGAATGCTTATCGCTCAAAAAAGTTCTTTATGCCAACCGATCGTATTCTTATTCGTTATAAACGTATCTTCAGCGTTGATCGTGACTTATTTAGTATGCAGCTGTTATTTGATCATTCGGAAGGTAAGCTTTGGAGACAATTTCAATATTTTTACGATTAGGAAGTTATGTAATCTAGTCTGTGTAATGCTATTGAGGTTTTCATAAAACGAGGTTCCTATGCACGAATAGTTGAGGTGAATATATGTATAACTACAGGATCAAGTTACCAACATCACACATCAGTTTCAAATTTTTGTTGCGCATCTTCGATATCAGCAATCACATATCTTACGTGACCAAGCTCTATGAGCATTTTTTTTATGAAATCGGTAGGTGATGAATCGGTAAGTGGTCACCGCCCATAGACAATGGCGTTGGAAGAAATATAAACCATTCCTTACATCACCTAAGAACGGAACTAAGATTTAGAGATTACGTCCCTCGTGCCTGAAGTTACACTGGCTCACTCACCCTTCAAACCGGAACACAACAATACTGAGTACTGCTCTTTGGCGGTAGAATATCTGGTGAATGGGTGGTACCTACCCAGATGGGCTTGCACAAAGCCCTACCGCCAAGTAAACTCAACCCAGGTCACCTTTGCTTTAAGAAAGCATTTCATTTCATTGGCTTAATGCTTTGATTCTGAAAAACCATTAATAAATTTATTTATGATTATAGAAGAAATAACATCGATTTTCAAAAAGTAAACTAGAAAAAATTACGAATTGTAGGCCAGCACAACGTCAGAGGCGCTTACAAGATAAATTAAATTACTCTACACTTATTATAATAAACAATAAAATTATAATGACACTACACTCAGGTTAATGAAGAAAGAATAAGAATCAAATAAAAATCTCTAATTATGTGCTTTCATTAAGTTTTTTAAAACTATTGTGGTTTTGGCTGAAAGTGCTAATTAAATGCCGACAACGCACCTGCAAACCCCCGTTGATGCAGATGTCCATGGCCGGTGGTAATCACTTTCCATCAGGTGTGCCTCCTGCTCATTTGCCACGTATAACATTAAAAAAAAATTGTAATGAATGAAGCAAAAGATTTTTTCTTAAAATACAAGTAAATCATTTTGATGATGTACATACATAATAAATGCCTCGTTGCTCTAGTGGCGAGATATAACGTCACAGATTCTAGGTTCGAACCCTATATCGGGCCGATAAACTTACTGGGTTTCTTTTGTCGAAAAATTCTCCAGTCCAGCCCCTGAATGGTTCCGGTCGTGTTGGGTTTGCCGTCCCATCGGATTTTGAGAGTGAGAGACTAGAAATTGAACCAGTGTTTGCGCACACACGAATATGTCCTGCGTAATTTTTTTGTTCTACCATGATTGGTACCTAATAAAAACTACATATGCCTTAAAACAGGTACAGGTATTGAATAGTAACGGTAGAAAACTCAGTAGTTACTCTTTAGTTTCTCTGTAGTTTCTCTAGTCTACCTAGGATGACTATGTATATATTTTGCCTATGAAATATTTATTATATAGTCTTCTTAGGTAGCCGTTTTCTAAACAAATTTTTCTTAATTATATTCGCAGTTACATATGTCTAGTAAAACATTGCGCTTATGTTAGGCCTCGATACGAGAATAACCCGAGGGTCAGGATCGAAGCTGCTCGGCTCGTATATCTTAGAGCTATTAAGACTTAATAAATTTACGTAAATATTTTTAAAAGAATAATGTATATGAAAAGTGTGCCATATGTCAATATAATTATGTACGCCTAGTTTAAAAGGTCGTATGTTAAGTAAAGATTACATTGTACGGAGGGGCGTAAAGACTGATCATTTTCTAATGTTTTATAATATATTGTTTTTAGCACGAGATAAATTATAAATACAAATAAGCACATGTAATTCAGTGGTGCTTAAGATGCACGTGTTTTAACCACTGGTTAATCATCACTGGATGATCTTGGTGCTAGGGCTTTGTGCAAGACTCTGACATTGACAACACTCATCAGATATTCTACCGCCAAATAACAGTACACTGTATTGTCGTGTTCCGGTTAGAAGGGTGAGTGAGCCAGTGTAATCACAGGCACAAGGGACATAACATCTTAGTTCCCAAGGTTGGTGGCGCATAGGTGATGTAAGGAATGGTTAATATTTCTTACAGCGCTTTTGTATATGGGCGGTGGTGACCACTTACCATCAGGTGGCCCATATGCTCGTCCGCCAAACAATGCCATAAAAAAATACACATCATCATCATGGTGGAATACACATCATCTCTTCAAATAATATTAATAGATATAGAAGTCATTTGGATTTTTATAAATACTTGACTTGTGTCTATTCTAAGAATCTAAACAAAATGACGGGGATTAATTTACTTTAAAGTATATTTTTCCTATTATAATAGATTTAAAAAGCTTGTTACTAAACATTAAATTTAAATGTATTAACTGGTATGATTCCAAAAATGGTCGTAAGTCAATATTTTAGAATCTCAAATTACATTCTGTCATACATAAGTAAGTTCGAAGTAAAGTTATACGAAACAGTGCATATAGAATGTTTAATATATTCAAATACTTAACGAATTGTAATCTACAATTACATAAGTTTAAACAGTAATTTATATTCGTTAATTCTTTTATCTGAACCGTCTACACTGAATAATTCGTCGGAAATTTATGCCAATCGTGGTATACAGTCTTGAGGGTTTCGTATAATTTTTTTTTTAAATTATGTTGTAATAAAATATTTTTTGTAGGTTTTTCTAAAGTGCTTTATCTGATCTGATCTTTAACTTCTAGTATGTTTTGATAGTTTAGGTCCTAATTACATATCCAGAGTTCGTCCTCCTTTGTGATCTTAACTCAGGCGTAGTGATAATTTTATTTAAAAAAAAAAACAATAATTAATAATATAAAATATACATGTATTTCACAATATATATTACTAGTCCAGTCATGAAGTCAACCTAGAAGGCTGATTTTTGGTTATCTTGTAAAGGCTTAGGAAAGCTTAACTTGAAATTGTCGACTCCGATGTTCTATGTGCGTGCGCCGCCATCTTGAAAAAAGGCTTAAGTTTTTTGGCGATTACATTTTCACCTGCTGTTATGCCATTTTCATCATCATCATCAAAAATCATTCGCGGATTATTTGCAATGTCGGTCATATTTTTGTATACAATGACTGGACTATAAAAATGTACTCATAAAGTTTGCGTATCTCTAAAACTAATATAATATGCAAATAAAAAATTTAGTGAAAAATAATTTAATCAAAAGAAATACCTATTTACATCGTTTAGAATGCCTTGATTATAGCTTAGATAATATCGTTTTATCAGAACGTAGATATACAGACATATACATATGTATGTATATACATATTTAACACGGAACTGTTACGTACTGTTCAAATCTTTCTTTTTATTAAACTAATATATGCTAATTAATTATTTTTGCTACTTATTACGAAAATTAAAATTAAAAACGTATTACGTTTTTATTTGTAGTACCCGATTTTGGTTACAATATCGTAACTAGTTAATAGATGAGTGTACTGAAGGGCTATCACTACATAGTATAAAACAAAGTCGCTTCCCGCTGTCTGTCTGTCCGTGTGTATGCCCACTGGGTCATACTTTGGTTGCTAGAAGACGATTTGTATTCAGTATTATAATTTATAAATCATAAATTATAAAAATTAGTTAATATCGAGTTTGTTCATATTAACTTTGTACAGTTATGAAGGTAATAAATTCATCATTCATTCTTTAATGTGTGCGCCATTTTGTGTTGCAATAAACTCGAGCATCTCACCTTTGACGCGTACTTGTTACTTTAAACGACCTTTTAAATTTATTAACAGACATAAGACTCTGTATATTTTGTTATATAATCTTTTGTTTACGATTTAATTACATTAAGTTATCGCTTCGCTTCGTTGGTTTAGTAGCTAGCTTTTAGAGATGCTGATGCCTAAATACTGTATACTTTTTTTCATTTAAATGGTAGGGGGACGTGATAATGGACCACTCGATGGCAAGTGGTCATCACCGCCCAAAGA
This sequence comes from Vanessa atalanta, assembly GCF_905147765.1. Taxonomy (NCBI): domain Eukaryota; kingdom Metazoa; phylum Arthropoda; class Insecta; order Lepidoptera; family Nymphalidae; genus Vanessa; species Vanessa atalanta. The sequence goes on along the minus strand of NC_061894.1, from coordinate 1,512,327 downwards.
CATTGTAAGAAATTTTAATACTTTTTTACTTATCTAATGCGCCACCAACTAAACTGACTCAGTCATTGTTTGGGGGTAGAATACCTGATGATTTGTACCCAGACGGGTGCACAAACTCTAAAACTATAATGTTGTGCATTATTCTAAAGATATTTCGAAACATTTATTTATATCGTAACTTTGTTGATAACATAGATCTTGACAAATTTTATTAGTGTTTCTTCATTTCCGCACAAAACTGTCCAATAATAGAAATAATCAATTCTAATTTTGAATTGACAAAAGGTTTACTTAGCTTCTCGTAGCAAAACTATTAATATTCATAACCAATGTAATCAAAATCGGTTCAATTGTTGGAAGAGCAACAGACAGACAGAGTTACTTTCGCATTTATAAGAATATAAGATATATGTATTTTTTTTTAAGTAATAAATTATGCCAATGAGCATATATGAGAGAAAACACACCCGGAACTTGAACGCGTCTTTCATAAAACTGAAGTGTAGTGATTTGCATTCAGCTTGTAATCTTCATACGTGCATTAATTACGTCGTAATTCTATGTTATCATCTTAATGACGCTTAAAATATGTAACTTGAAGAATAATCTTGGTTAGTAAAATAAGGAAATTTAATGTTTAGAAATTTAAAGTTTTTTTATCTTGATTTTTTTTTTTTATGGCATTGGTTGGCGGACGTGCATATGGGCCACCTGATGGTAAGTGGTCACCACCGCCCATAGACAAAGGCGCTGTAAGAAATATTAACCATTCCTTACATATCCTATGCGCCACCAACCTCGGGAACTAAGATGTTATGTCCCTTGTGCCTGTGATTACACTGGCTCACTCACCCTTCTAGCCGGAACACAACAATACAGAGTACTGTTATTTGGCGGTAGAATATCTGATTTTTTCTTTAGATTATAGAACAACTTTATGTCAATTCGCTTATCCACTTTGAAAATTCGAACGTCACATTTAAAAATAAATTTTCGTAAACGTAAATTATTCAAGATCTCAAACGATAAAAACACATGTCCGAAACACCACAACAGCTCGATTTTTAAGACATTTTCTGCCTCGCACAACCACTCTGTTGAATCAGCTTTCGCCGGCGATTTTTACCGATACGACTTGGAAACCTTCAAGGGAAGAACGTACTCCTTCCTTAAAGGCCGGCAACGCACTTGCAAGCACCCCGGTGTTGCAGATGTCCATGGGCGGTAGTAGTCACTTTCCATCAGTTGAGACTCCTGCCCGTTTGCCACCTACCACATAAAAAAAAAAACGTAAACACGTCAATTTTGACTGAAATACATACGTTGTGAATATACTGTGCGAGTCTACTCTGACGGCTAAGTGCGAATTGCATAAATTAAATACGTGAAAAATCAACAAAACTTTTTTCGATTTTAGCGCGCCTTCATTATATTTGTCTATCCTCTCAGTACATTTATTATATCATTACACGTATTAAATAGCAAACAATGAAATAAACTCAAAACAGTACAGAAAATGATCTTTTACAATCAAAGTGGAATTATGGCCTAAAAATCCTCCTAGGACCTAGGTCGTCATCCAATATAAGCATAGGAATAAAAGTTTCAATATTAAATAAAGTCATTAGGACCATACGTCAAACCCAGATCAATTTCCATTCAAAAAGGACGTTCGTAATATACTTATTATGTACCGAAACAGATAATTCAGTTCTGTTGGCACGTATCATCAATCTCGAAGGTTTTATCGACCTGTCATTATTCGCGATGGTCACAACATCATTTTGGTCGTAGGCAGTAATATTAGTTATGGACGTGACAAATGCCGCTAGTTTAACCTTTATTGCATGTTTTTATATTGCATTAATGTTTAAAATCTACATATAGTCAATTTCAACTGAATATGTACATAAATAAACAAGACGAAAAAGATAAAAAAATACTGTATGTTTTATGAATGTATCAAACATTTATACAAGGTGTGCGGTATTGTAAATGGAACACCTAATAGTTCAGTGGTCACCACCAACACCAGAGTAACAACCTTAACTATTACTTATACCGCCATTGCGCCGCCAACCTTTGAAACCAAGAATTTGTGTCTTGTCCCTATAATTATACTAGCTCATCCTTGAAAACCAAACACAACATTACTAAGTTATAGTACTGTTTAGCGGTAGAATAAACGAATAAGTGGGTGGTATCTACGCAGACGAACATGAACGAAGTAAATATTTCAATTAACACTATATACTTAATTGTATACCTAAACTTTTCAATCCGTACATTAATAAAAAACCTAGGATCGGATCTACCATATAGCTTTTTGGGCTTCAGCCCAGGGCCCCGTGGATCCAAATGGCCCCCAGCTAAGTCAAGTCAAAGTCAAAATAGACGATAATGCGAAAGAATCCATAACTATATTTAATTAAACAGATCGTATGGTTTGAAGTCCTGCAATTCAACAATCAAACCCATTCAATTAATTTAATTCAAGTTTACGTTCAGAGATGTCTTATTAGCCCAAGGCCTAAACTTACGGTCGGCCGGAAAAAACCTATGAAAATCCGTTCGGCATTTTTTGAGTTTATCGAGTTATGACAGACAGACAAACAGTCTCGGCGATAAACTTTTTCTATAACAATATGTCTGAAAGAGAGAGAGAATACTATATTCAATAGAAACTGGAATGGAATTCGTTTTACATTACAAAAAACAAAATTTGCTGTCATTATGAAAAGTTACATATAGACAGTCTCGAAGATGGGTTCTGTAATACTATTCCCGTTGTAACGTTTGATCTTTCAAGTTATTAAAACAATGTAATATTGATGTAAATCATTTTAATGTTTCCTAAATCATTGTACAAATTCTGTTGAAATCATCTATAAATGTCAAATACCGTTCACTCACTGACTGATGTCGAAACCTTTAGAACTTTATAGACTGCAAATTTTGCTACTAGTTGTAAATTAAGTCCCTAATACAGTACACTAATTATATAATATTTAGCGTCTTAATTCATTACTTATACAGCCTTGCAATTTTTTTAATAATGGTCTGAAGATAGAAGACGTCAATGTAAATTAATTGATATTACAAAAGAGGTAACCGTTCAGAGTTTGTCTTCGTTGCTACGAAAAAAAAAGTTCATGCACGATTATTACTGTCAAAGACGGCCCTGGATCCAGCCGGGCCATTGCGGCCCAGTCCGACCCTGGTGGAATATAAAGGGGGTGCCGAAAGCATGTTCAGCCCGGGGCGCTTAGATGGTAAACGCCGGCCCCGCTCGTAGTTTTGTTCACACAAATTGCATCATACCCTAAACTACTAGCATGCTCATATAATTTTAGAATATCTTTACAATGAACTCTGGTCTCTTTCTTTCTCTATTTCTATCTCTCTTTGTGTGTATGCGTGTGTGTAATTTGAATCTTGCAGGCGTGCGTACGTGTTATGTACATATATCTCAGTAGATGTGTGTGCATTTGTGTATTTTTAATAAATCTAAATTGTGGATTGGCATATTCGTATAGCTGTATTTATTTTTGTTATTTGAATCTTTCACTTTAAATTTCCTAGAAATATTAGTCAGTGAATTTTGTGATATATAATATGGGATGTTAATATAAATATTAACATCCCATATATTTATATGCGATATTTCATGCAGGCAAATGAAACAACCCCAATCAAAATATTAGAAAGGCACAGTTAACCAAGAGCATGAAGACGCCCAGGCATAAAAAATTAAACGACCAGTAAAACTATCAAAATCACAATTGACTTTATTCGAGAAGACTCTTGCGAACACTTTTTCAAAATTGTGATATAATATATTTAAATTAAACTTAAGTGAACAGTCCATGGAAATTAACAAACTAATAGACTTTACAATTTTGTATCATCTTCATAATACTTTATAACGAGTAAAACGGCTTATTGATCAAAATTTTCTTAACATGTGATTTAAATATACTTGGTGGTAGGGCTTTGTGCAAGTCAATCTGGGTTGGCACCATCCACTCTAAAATATTCTACCGCCAAACAGTAGAACTCAGTATTGTTGTGTTCCGGCTTGAAGGTCACTTGTCACATTGACGATGTAAGGAATATTTCTTACAGCACCATTGTCTATGGGCGGTGACTAATTATCATCAGATACCATTTACTTGTCCGTCAACATATATAATAAAAAAAAGCAATAGTAAAACTGTTGGAATAATTCTATTCTAGGAATTTTATTACGCAATACATCAGCATTTTCATAACGTCAAATTAAGAGTGTTATTTAACAATAATATTTACGCTTTGTATTCCGCAATTTTATTTTACTGCCCAACCAACACACAACTCATGAAAAATGCATCTAAATGAAATATGAATTTTCTTAAAGATAAGAAATAAAACAAATTACAATATTTATTTAATTAATATTAAAATTTGAATGAGTAAATTTTTATCTTAGAAATTTTACTATTTTTATAGTTCGCATGTTTTAAACATTATAATAATATATTATTTAAATTTGTGTCTGTTTAATATGAGTGTGGCTAAAATAATAGATAAATAAAATAAATTTATTTCAAAATTGAAATAATAAAATCATTTTAATTACACACAACATACAGTATTTTTATTGCCTCACGACGTCACCCATTTTCAAGCTTATTCCACCACGATATTATATTGCGGGTTGGTGGTTAAACATTTTGATTTTCATGCGACGCATGATAGTGCAAAATCTCCCAAACGCCTTACACGCTCAACGCAACTTAATTGTAGGGTTTTGTGCAAGGCAGTCTGGGTAGGTACCACCAACTCCGTCACGGTAGCATGCGAAAGCGATCCCGTGGCGCCCACCGATGAGACGGAGAGGGTTTTTTAGTGGGTATTCCGCTGTACCGCTAACATCTTGGGCACCGGCGAGTCCCACATACCCCACCCCCCCAACTCCAAGTGGGGGAAACGAATAACGCGTTTTTCCAGCGAAAAAAAAAGGTACCACCAACTCATCACATATTCGCCAAACGCCAAACACCAATACTTAGTATGGATTTATTCCGGGTCGAAGGTAAATAAACAAGTGTACAAGCACAGGGGACATATCATCTTGGTTTCTATTTAATATCTAAAGGATATCCAGGAATCGCACACACCAAGAATCATTAATGGTATATTCTATGCAGGGTTTGAACCAAGTACGCATAAAGCAATTGCGTCTACTGTGCCATCTATGTGAAGGTTAATGTTGTAACACTTTCTTCAAAGTCGAACGTAACATATGATCATATGTCAATAGACACGCGAATTCTATGTACTGTTTCGTAATACATTTACATATAAGAAGTTTAAAGATACTTTCTGTGCGCAGGTCAGTATTTTATTTAAAAAAAAAAACTATACTTTTTAGTCCGGGTGCAGGCAGAATTCTAGCCTACCCTATCCAAAAAAAAAACAATTTTAAGAAACCTTCCAGGGCACTTCACCGTTGGTCCAAAACTAGATCATCGTCGACGCGGCTCCCGGGTTATTTAGACCCTGGATTAAGATGGGCCTGATGAGTGTGTGTGATAGAGGCATTATTCCGGATAGAACAGATGTAGATTGTCAGAGGAATGTTAGAAGCTTTATTTTTATATTTTAAAGTAATATACTTAAACAGGCAATGGCAAATCTATTAATTATACATATAACCTCAAGAGTATCAAAGTTTAAATAAAGTCGCGGCTAATTCAATTACGATAACAGTCAACTTGTTTTCGTAGTTATTACACGAGTCGATGGTTGATATAAAATGTCTTATTGTATGTATGTGTGTTTAATAGATAGTTAATAAACTACATTTATATGTACATTTTGTTAAAGGTCTCAAAAATTAAGATGATTTAAGTTACAAATTTAAAATAATCGATCTTCTATAATATATAAGGACAACTACTTAAAGATTTAAAGATTAACGTAGATTTTTTTTAACAGGACAACAAACCAATCGATCCTACGTTTGATAAAAATGTTCTAGGTCAAAGATCAAAAGTACTGCTGAACTTATAACTCAGTCACGACAATAAACCCGATCTTCGGCTTTTATTTTAAGAATGAATATTGAAGTCAATCTTGTCATGTCAATAGTCTAAATTCAAAACGGAAATGCAGCTATTTATATAACAATAACAACATTATATAATAAAACAATCTCCGAAATGCTTTGCATATTTTGATATAAGTTCATGTATATTGCTCGTCCACGCCGCTATGACTCCGGCTGTCACGGCAGACATTGCAGCACACGCGCGAACCAATGCCTGCTTTCGTACTGAATTTAAACCAATCACCGAGTACTTACTTCGATTTGACGGCTCGGAAGTAATTCGTATTACGAATACGTCGTTTCGGTTTGAAGTAGGTCCACTTTTTCTGTGGAATTTGTTCTGAATTAGGCTTCCTGACTGTTTATTTATAAGTAAAAATGTTTTATTACGTTCGCTATTGTATTCTTCCCCTTTTTGAAAGCTGTTAAGATCAATATCACCTTTATCTTAGCTCTGGTCGGTATTATTATCATTGGAATTATTGGTTTTGTTTCGACGAACGATTTTCAATTGAATAGAATAGCAACATTTATTAACTGAAACACACAAGTTCTATCTCAACATCTATATTTATATTACTACTACTAGCCTCTGGTTTTACCGTAGATCATAAAATTCTTAGCGGATGTCTACATCTTAAAAAAAAAACAAACAAAAAAAAATATATATCCCTCTGAGTTTCTTTCGCCGGTTCTTCTCAGGTCCGAGGTGTTAAATTCCGAACCGGTGGTAGATTTTTGACTATCAATAAGCAAGTGTAAACACTTTCAAATTCAAAATTCAAATTCTATATTCAATAAAGATTTTTGACTTTGACTTTATAAGGAACTCACCTGCCAAATTTCAAGTTAGTAGGTATAGTTTCTGAGTTTTGGTGATTAATCAGTGGGTGGTATTTCCTTTTTATATATAAATAGATTATAAATGCGAACGTACCTCTGTCTGTCTGTCTAAAACGAAGTCGTCCCGACGCATCTGTATGCAATAAACTTAGAACTAACCAAACAGATTTTTACGGTTTTCACTAATAGACGGAGTGATGAGGAATGTGAATGTAAATCTATGTTTGTTCTTAAAGCTTAAATCGCTAAACCGATTTTAATGAAATTATATGTAAGTAGTTTCAATCCCGGGAAGAACATAGAGTACTCCTTTACATAAGTTAAGATTTATGAATACTGGCGCGAGTAAAGCCGCAGGTTCAGCTAGTATAATATATTTAACGGAATAACACATATATACTCAACATTATTCAACCAAGAGCTTCTGATCAGTATGAGTTTAAATATCTAGGATTCATAATAACTCGGTTGATGTGTGTTGCCTTTTGAATAAGAGAAGATGCTTATTATTTTCTTGTTAAGTGCAGCGATGCTGCGTTATAAATGAATATATTTTTATCAAGAACTGTTTTTAGAGAAAAATAAGTCCATATTCGAGCAGCGCGGTCGAATATGCTCCAAAGCTTCCTTAACGACGTTGGCGCAGTGGATCTATGGCTGTTAATTCAGTGCCCACATACGTTACCTACTTATCAAAAAACGTATAGACATAAATATATAAATATCCTGCTTTGACTTGAAGCGTAAAAATCGCAATAGTTTGATTGTCACCTGGCAATGTTAAAGGATCCATCCTGACCTCTTGGGCTACTGTCATCCCCACTCCTAACACAAGCTTTAAACTTAAATGTAAGTAGGAATATTAGTAATTCCTTATAGTTATACCTAGGAATATTTTTTAAAAAATGTCTGTATTCCCTTTTCGGGGTTGAGTGATCAAGTGTTTGACGCATAAGAAATAGTTGTAATTAAAGGTTCAATAGTAAAGCGTTGACGGTTTTATTTAAGTAATAGTTTCCAATATCTTGCAGTACACATGTTTGGCAATGACGGTCATTAAATTTTTATTGGTATCACCTGATAGCATAACTCCGATATATTTCCAGAAAAATAATAATAATAACTATCAAAGTTCGAGGATCCTTACATAACATGCAATCAGGACGAACGAACGACATTAGAAAACAAACAAAATTTAAATACAAAGGCCTACGAAAGTGACCAGTTATGAATATATGAATTATTTGTGATTTTTAAGTGAAAGTCGAAGCGGAGATCGAGAATTATGTTGTTACGACGATTATTATCATATTTACTTTTAACCTGTTGTTATTTGAATAGCAAATTATTTAAATTTCACGGAGGGTCGTTAAGTTATTGTGGGCGTTTTAGAATCTTACTTACCAGATGTATATTTCGGTTCGCCATTTAGAAATTAATATTGGAATGGAATTAAATTATGAATCGGCTTGTTGAATATGAATATGAATTATTGGTAGGAGAAAAGTAAATTTTAGTTGACTAGTAATTTTTTAAACGAAGCACTCGTTAAATTAAGTGTTTTCATATTATCCGATCCGATGTCAGTGTGATAGCCGATAGCCATTTTCATATATTTCGACAAAATTCTAATTCGGCCATTTGTATATTTAATATATATAATATTTGTATGACTGAATCCATGTTCGATTATTTGCTAATTCATCTCATATCCTTTGAGATATTACCTTCATAATACAGTTGGTAGCCTGGAAGGTGTCGCTAGGTAACGATAAAGTCGCCAAAATTGTACGCTTTTTTATTTAGGCTGTGTCCAATGTCCATGTTTGTTTTTTCTCTTCGTGGTGTACAATAAATTACAAAGTATCTATAAAGAAACTACTTCTTTAAATAGCAATAGTAGTAAGTTAAAACTTTGACTTAACTTATTCAATTAAAATAAATTAAAAAACGAATATAATATGCGTGAAAGCACATGTCGCCGCATCACTTCATGAGTTGAGCATAAGTTACCCCTTTACTAAGGTATAAAAACTTAGCATAAACTGCTTTTGAACTAAACTCAAATAAACCCTTTTTTATGAGTATAACTGTGTGCCACACATATGAATGCACAAGACGTATATATAATATTGGTAATAAGTTTAGTATATCTTTAGAGACCTTGAGTGAAACTTAATGATAAAACTCTTGGTAGGTAATAAGTTGACGTTAAGTGATTTTTTAATTAACAATAGGGCGTGAATAATAAGTGTTATTTATAATTACAGGGACAAAGTAACGGATGTAATACTTACTAATGGCTATATAATTAATATAAGAAATGTATTTACCATGTAAAATTAACTAAATGCAATGTCATTTATTAAAGCTATTTTTTAGGGATCCGTATCTATAGGGTAAAACGGGACCCTATCACTAAGACTCAGTCTGTCTGTTACTAGGCCATATCTCATGAACCGTGATAGACGCTTGATATTTTCTCAGATGATGTATTTCTGTTGCCGTGTTTCGTTGTTATTGCAACGAATACAAAAAGCAGAATAAAATAAATATTTAACCTCCCATACAACAAACGTTGCTCGTTTTTTTTTTTAGATAATTGTACGGAACCCTTCGTGTGCGAGTATGTCTCGTACTTGGTCGACTTTTTTATTTATTAGCTTTAACAACGAATGATTAACTTTTGTATATATTATGATACTATTAAACTTATAAACTACTAAATGATAAGATCCTTATAGAATAAACATCTGTAATAAGAATTAAATTAAACGTCCAACAAGATAGACGCGTACGTTGAATACCTGGTATAGCCGCTAAAAATTGTACATTTGGGAAAAAATAAAAAATATTCGTTCCTTTATAAGAGAGAAATAAATAAGTATTTAAAGATTTTTTATAATAAATATTATGTATTTAAGTAAAAAAAGGTTCATTTTTATTTATCTTCCGAGATGAAACCCTACAAGATAGGGATTTGCCATAATTAATAAGATGTTAAAATTTTCTTTCAGTATTTAAAAAAAATTATACAAAATATTTGTGTTTTAATATTTAGTATGTTTATGTGTATACTTTAATACACAGTTGATACGACAAACAAATCGATTATAATTCATTCATAATGCATTTGTTTTTTTTTTTATTCAATCGAAAAAATATCGATAATCGATTAATGTAATTAATTACGTACATATACATGCGTGATAATAATCGAATCGATGTAACGTCCCAATTACTAGTATCATCTTACAGATTACATTAGCAGCCTGTAAATTTCCCACTGCTGGGCTAAGGCATGCTCTCCCTTTGAGGAGAAGGTTTGGAGCATATTCCACCACGCTGCTTCAATGCGGGTTGGTGGAATACACATGTGGCAGAATTTCGTTGAAATTAGACACATGCAGGTTTCCTCACGATGTTTTCCTTCACCGCCGAGCACGAGATGAATTATAAACACAAATTAAGCACATGAAAATTCAGTGGTGTCTGCCTGGGTTCGAACCCGAAATCATCGGTTAAGATGCACGCGTTCTAACCACTGGGCCATCTCGGCTCTTACAGATGGAATCTATAAAAACTGCTTGGCTAAAAACGCCTAATACTTGACTACCAACCCCTAAAACACGAATAGAAAAAACTACTAGTTTTCAATGAATACTGCGAGTTTTTTTTTTTTATAATTAGTTGTCGCCCGCTGTAGTTATACAAAAATAATCTGTCCTTCCTTCGGGTTCAAACTTGCTTCATACAAAAGTTTCAAAAGTTCCAAAGTGGAAAGCCTAAAAGACAGGATTAGTTTCTCATTTGTAATATTAATATAAACTGCCTTAGTATAAGGCCACAACCCAAGGTTCTCAGTTCAAACCCCAGGTCGGACGAAAAAAGTTATTGGGTTTTTCTTCCTTGAACTCTCTCCTGTCGTGTACGATTAGGCGTCCCATCGTAAGAGCGATGGATTAGGGAGTGCACCTGTGTGCGCAAGCATCGGATTATAAAAGCGATGGAAAAAATGAAGTGCACCCGTTGCGCACACCCTTGTGCAGTATCATATACCCTGCGTAGTTGACTAGTCTCCCTTGAGCTTAGCCGCAGTGATTGAAATCAGACAGGGCGACATCATTAGTATGGATACGATATGAACATTTTGGACATAAAACGAGAAAAACATTTCTGCAATGCTTATACTGAGCAGATGTATTTTCACCCTTTTTAGCGTGCTACGGTTAGACGGAGGTTGACAATGTATAATACTCATTAGCTTTGTTTTCTTTTCATAGGAAATATATCCGTTTACAAAACAATGTTTGCTTTGTCTTTAGAATATTTAGTATCACAGGACATTGCGCGTGCGCATGTAACCGTTATCACCATAACTAACTTAGCACCTGCAGTTTCACTTTCAGTTTTTAGTTAATTCGGGAAACTGTTTTTAATGTTATCTGTGAAATTGTAAAGTTGCGGTATATATTTGTCTTTTAGAACTTTGTTTATAAAACCAGAAATATGTGTGTATTACGAGGCTTAGTTAACAGTTTCATCTGGATATGAACCTTTTAATTAAACCTTGATATATAGAAGCTCTATACATAAAATGCCCTGCCTAACTGCCACAATGCACACCTTAAGCTATAAGATATATAGAGCTAAAAGATATCTGAGGATTTTTATTGAAAATCCCTTCAATTTTTAAGTTTATCCAATCGAATATGTAATTGTGTTTATACATATTTATTGTGCCCAGCAGTGGACGAACACTGACTAATAATGATGATGAGGTATAGTTATATAGTTCGTCAGCCAATCGTCATCAACAGCTGGATATAGGTCTCCATCTAGATGCGCCAAAGCACACTTATTTTAGGTCATATAGTAACGTTTCGCAAATTAGGCAAAGTTCTGTGGGGTAAATCTTCAACATATACATTATTAATTTAATAAATTCAATCTACCACCGGTTCGGAATGTAGATTCTACCGAGAAGAACCTGCAAGAAATTCAGTAATAACTCTTTTTCAACATCTAAAAATACAGTCATGATAGTTCAATACAATTATATATGTATGTAATATATCCTGCCTGGAAGTCAACAAGCATTAACTCCACGCTTTTTTATCATCTATATAATCTTGTATCGAATAATATGCCTCCTTTACCAATGTATTTTTTACAAATGATTTGAATTTATGAAACGACAAAGTTAAAAATGTCTGCGGAATTTTATTATAGAAACGGATCATCATCGGTAAAAATATAATTTTAGGATGGTCACTGACGCAAAAACAAAAAATCAGGAAAAGTATAATATTTGTATGGTCATTATAAGTAGCAAATCTGTCAGGCACAATCTACCCTACTTATATTGGTATTTATGCACCCAAGCGTTAAACCGTGACCACAAAAATGATCACGTTATCATTACTTTGAATTCAAAACTTTTCCTCAGATATAATATAATGAACTATTTATATACACATTATAATGTTGCCACAATTGAGGGAAGTCTTAAATACTTTAAATATCGAACTTTTTTTTTTAAATGATGTGATATTTTCTCTCAAATTTTGGGATATTATTACCATAACCAGTAGAACGCGTAGCCTAATGATTTACAAATGAGTTTGATATTGACTGCAATCCAACTTTGACGATATGCAATTGAAGTAGTTTACTAGGTGGTAGGGCTTTATGCCAGCACGTCTGGGTAAGTACCACTCACTCATAATATATTCTACCGTTAAACAGCGATACATTTCGTCGTTTTGTTTCAGTTTGAAGGGAGTAAGTTAGTGTTAGTTTCCAAGTTGGTAACGCATTGGTGATGTAAGGAATGGTTAAAATTTCTTACGGTGCCAACTGCCAATGTCCATGGGGGGTGGTGATCACGTACTAAGGTGATTCATTTATCCGTCATACCAATTAATAAAAATAAGAAGCAGACTTTTATAAAGCTTATTGTGTAATCCCTGTAACTTTCAGGTGCCGGAGTTGTAAGTGCGCAGATATCCAATTCCTTCATGCAAATGGTCACCGTGTGTATTTTGATTTGCATTTGTATAATTAACATTAGTTAACAGTTTTAAAAAATAGTTATTATGTTATTAAAATGAAATGTGACCCAAGTCCATAGAGTTTTATTCAAATTATTGAACTCATCATTAAGGATCATATTACTCAATCTTACCCAAAAAATAAAAGTGGATTAGAAACGAACAATTCGATTTTTCCTTACTTTATCTTATGTCTAACGAGTTAAGAAATAAGAAATATATTCACCAATCATTTTGTAATTACATACGACCTTATTTATCGTCGGTATGGTGTGGTACTCGAGTAGGTTTATCGGGCTCGTGTTATTCCAGGGTGCAGAGGGTGCAAAATTCGAGCGCTTGAACCGTGCGTTGGGTGACACCTTGTCTAACGAAGGTCAAGTCTTATATCATTGGTGGGGCACAACAAAAGTCACCAAGCTATATGAATTGCACACGGGGATCATGGTGATTAGATATGTATGAGTGCAACATGTGAATGAAACGCTTCTGACGCAAATATTTTCTTCCCTCATCTTACTTTTCTCATCTTTAAGTTTGAATATCCGTTGTTAGGTTTTTATACTCGTGCAAAGATATACTTCTCTCATCTCTTCTTAAGGTTGAATATCCGCTAGTAGGTTTTAAGTTTGAATATCCGTTATAGTTAATAGTTTTTATACTCATGCAAAGATATACTTCTCTCATCTCTTCTTAAGGTTGAATATCCGCTAGTAGGTAGTATACTCATACATAATCTAACATTATTTATGACATAACAAACCAATTTACATTAAAATATTTTAACACATAATCCGTCTAAGTTGTATTTAAATCAGAATAAGTGGTTTCAACGACTGCGTAGTCTTTGCTTTTTCATTGTTCTTAATAAAAGTAAATTTGGTATCTGCTGTCTCCTTTATATGGAATAGTTACCACTAGGTTCATAATTGTTTTTAAAAGTTCGCTTTTAAAAATAATTATGTACAAACAAGCATTATAATTTAATTATACGTAAAGAATCATACTTTATTACGCATGCTTCGACCATTCTTTGATAATTTGTTGCAATTACCATAGTTTTCTAGTTTAGCAATGATATGATAATTAAAAAGATTTGAATCTTATTAAATCTTAGCTTTGTGGGATGTTTGAATTATTTTACAATCTATTCCGTAGGTTAAGCAACTTTTGTTTTGGTTGGAATTAAGATGGGTGACCGGCTTTTTACTTTGAACTTATTAACCTTATTGTAGTGATTGTAAAGTTACACAATGTTTTGCCTTCTTTTGTCAAATGATAAATTACTGATGATAGAATGAGATAAATTAGAATGTAACTATTCATTCTCAATTTAATATTTATAAGTAAGGCCAAATACATAATATATAGATTCTTAACGATTATAATTTAATATAAATTAAATTAAGTTTTTAACTACTATTTTCAATTGGTGGTAGGGCTTTGTGCAAGCCCGTCTGGGTAGGTACCACCCACTCATCAGATATTCTACCGCCAAACAGCAATACTCATTATTGTTGTCTTCCGGTTTGAAGGATGAAGGAGCCAGTGTAACTACAGGCACAAGGGTATCTCCCTTACATCTTAATTTCCAAGGTTGGTGGCGCATTGGTGATGTAAGGAATGCTTATTATTTCTTACAGCGCCATTATCTATAACAACAAATAACAATTAAATCTTTACAAATAAATCCTTTATAAATAAAATTCCAGCCTATAAAAAAAATCATCCGTAGTTTTTAATCCCGCGGATGGGAGCGGTATTTTTACTTCAAATTGGTTTTGGTCCAATTGGAAAGTATATTCAAAGAAGAATTAAATTTCCAAAACGCTTCATAAAAAAATAACAAAATGCAAAACACATTTTTCTAATACAGCTGGTACATTCAGTTATTATAACGCGTTCAAACAAAAATAATGAATATATTTGAATATTATACATGCGTGATATTTTTATTAATAATGAGATTCATTCACACATACTTACATAGAAATATAAAAAAGAAACCGTGTAGGTATTCGTCATTAAAGTAATTAAGAAAATTATTACAGTCATGTAATATCAATACACATATATATATATATATATATGTATATATTATAAAATAGTAGAATAACTGAGACGTTAAGTCATTGTTGCGAAGAGGGAATTATGATTATTTTGACAAACAACATATTATATAATTATTAATATAGTTAGTAGCATATATATATATCAAAATATATCCAACTATATTAAAAGCTTCTAAAAATATAATGAATATATTTAAATTCGTTTTTTAGAGACAATGAACGATGTTCATCGAAATTAAGGTCAGTTCGAAACGTGTGCAAATTAATTTGTCAAATTTTATTATAATGAGTTTTTGGTTAGCTGCGTTACTAGTCTCGTTCACATGGCTGTTAAGCCTTAAATCTTTCGGTTAGGGTTCCGTGGATGTAAATAATAAACGTTTATGAATTATTATATATTTAGCGTAGATTTGATATGAAGATTACGGCAGTCGGGCATGCACGACTGATTTTCAGATTCATTTATAATTTTCAGATTCGTTTCTTAAATCAAATCGAACTTAAAACATTAAGGCTTTGATTCTATACAAATAAAAATTAAAAATAGTTTCTGTAAAAATCATGACCGCGTGGAATGTTGGCAAGAATGCTAAAAGCATTTCCCCGTTGACTGGCAATTCCGATCCTCTGGGCACAAAATTAACTAGCTCACCTGTCACCAGTGGAGGAGAAAAGGCGAGGTGTTTTGCTTTCGATGAAGGTTTTTGCATTACTGCTGCAAGGTTCAATATATAATAGTCCATTTGATCGTCGCCCTAGCACTAAATAAAAAAACAAAGATATCACCAACAAAATAAAATACTCATAATTAAATATAATATTAACACAATTAAAATAAAATATTTTTAAATAATTAAATGAAATATTATACAGAACCCTCGAATATCGACAACGGTTTAGATTATAGATAATTTTATTAACAAATTGTCTTTTGTTTTACGTATTGTAAATAGCCGAAACTTTGCGAAATTTAGAGTCGAGACGTCTCAATAGCCTTCCACAACCTTCCACATTGTCTCATTTGCGAAATAGAATGAATGAAACAAATTGTAGATAATTAGAAAAAGACTTTGGATGTCTGTGGTGAGATGTACTTAAATTGATCGGGTTAAATACGAATTAATTATTTATAAGTAACAAGATAAAAATAAGGTATGGGTTTCGACATTTAAATACCTTAAGAAAGAAATTATGTTTATTTATTTAAATTACCCCTAGAAATTTATCACTAAAGACTTATAATTAATAATCTAATAATATATAGGCAACATACAAAGTGGTACGTCTTTATAGATTGTTGTCCTGCTTTGTGGTAGGGCTTGACTCATTTTTGTTGTGTTCCGGTTTAAAGGATGACCCAGTGTAACTACAGGCACAAGGGATGTTACATCTTAGTTCACAAGGTTGGTGGCTCATTGGTTTTGTAAGGAATGTATTTTTTCTATAGAACACAAATCGTCAGATCCTAATTTACCCCCTGGAGGGTCTCAAATTATTTTCATACCAAATTTCATCTAAATCGGTTAAGCGGCTTAAGAATGAAAAGGTCACAGACAAACATTTATAATATTAGGAAAATGATTAAGTTTGTAGTTAAAGGCATTTCATGTGCACTCCATGGGCTTAAAGCCAGCAAGTTTTACCAGTAAGTTAAAACACACAGACACAGCAACCTACTCAAGCATCACCCAGTTATTATATATACTTCCGCCAAGCTAGAATACTCAGTGCTGATTTGTTTCAGATTGAAGGGTAAGTCAGACAGTGTAACTACAGGCTCGAGATGTTGTCTTAGCCATGGCCTTAAGCTAGCCTAAGGCCCATGCCTTAGCCAAAAAAAAATTGACTTGTTTATGATTTCAAGGATTTGCCGAAGCAATTCGTTTTTATGACTAGAATTTTACAGTTGTTCTATAATATATAGAATAGATTTAAAGCAGTAAATTTAAAAACAAGAAGACAATGTAAAGTTTCTCTTCGCTTTAAAGTTGCTTTCGGAACAGTGGCCACGGCAAAACTACACTGAGATAAAATTTAACTATGACTAAACATTGAGCGGTGGAAATGATAATTTTATTTTAGTTATTTTTTAATATATTACATAAAAATATATATATATTTTTCTGGATATTGGTTTGAGATTATTAGTCTCAAATATTGACCAATCACTATCAAAGTTGACAAAGCTTTATTTTATACGATCTATTTTGATAAACTTCACCACTAGATGGCGCTGCAGAACTTCAACTTTAAGTACATCTATATTGTAGCGTACCAGCTAATAATAAATTACAAGAGTCGAGTATATTTTAATAACTTAAGTTTTACAAAGTTATTTCAAAGAAAAACGAATACACTACTAACGACAGTTCGATTCTGTAAGACACACTTCGCATCTCACTCGTAAATAGCTTCGAATTTTTTCTTACAGAATATATTTACTGACATTGATTGCGGATCCATTATTCTCATATTGCAACATATTAGCGTAACTTTAACGCATAGTATCATATAATAAATAGGTATTTTAATATGCTATTATATATATAAATGACAATTCATATATCGTATTAATATGCTGATCAAATGGTATACTTTATTTTGCAACTTATTTAAATTTTACCTAAATCTGTAAAAAAAAAACTTTATATATTTTTTTTGTATTTTGAAGCTCATAATGTTTTTTTTTTTTATAAATTTGCAAATATTTTTTTGTATGATTTTTTTATCGGTTTTACGGTTTTTATGTTTATTATTTATTTTAAATAGTAGTAATGCCCCAAATGACTTAAGGAATTACTAATATTCCTATTTACCCCTCCTTTTATGCTTATCACTTATGCTAGGAGTGGGGATGACAATAGCCCAAGGGGTCAGTAAACCATTACATTATTGACGCTTATTCATTTTGGCACAGAGGCAGATTATAATCATTTACTTTTTTCTAAAACTATTTATTTTGGGCGAAGCAGCAGGCGGAAACTACTATATAAAAACTCCTACTATATACTAACTACATGAGTGGGTATAACTACATTATAGGTCTTTTAGAGTTTGAATTTACATTATCTTCATTACATAGTACTACCGCTGTCGGTCCCTATGTATGTCCTTAGATCTTTAAAAACACTCAACGGATTTTGATGCGATTTTTTATTATAGATAGATTGATTCAAGGTTTGTATGTATAATACATACACAATATAGTAGAGACACACTGATAATTTTTGAGGTTTCTGAAGTGATGACGTAAATAAACACATTTTTTGCGCTTACATTGCAAACGCTAGCTGATCCCTACGAGATAGATCAAAATAATGTACTACATTATAAAGGTCTACAAAAAAATCCGCGATGGTATATGGTATCTCTTAGGTATAACCCACAATAACCATTTTTTATTCTTTACTTTTTACGAGAAATAATGGCTTATTTTCAAAGCGATTTTAAGAAATATAGCATTAATCCTTATCCTATTAAGTACCTTAAATATTATACATTTTAAATTTAATATAGATCAATATGGCCCTTTACATCATGTAACGTAAATGAATATTTTCGAAGATATTACAGATTTAAAACGCAGGGAGATAGCGGTTTGTATTGTCTAATGACTGAAAAACTGTGAATGTTGTAAGACATTCTGTAGTATATTTTGTATGAGCAATGCACCCGTGCGAAGCCGGGGCGGGTCGCTAGTTACGTATATATTACAAAAAAACAAAGAACGCCGCTGTCTGTCTATCTGAACTCGATCAGCTCAAAATCTACCGAAGGGATTATTCATACAGTTTTCAATTCATGTAGTGATTCATGGGGAAGCTTTCGGTGTATAATTCATCAAGGTTTTGTGTAAATTGGCCGACATATGCCGATGATCGTTGATGATGCCGAGAAAAAGGCCGACTGGGAGATTTATGGCGTGCGTCGCGTAAACCAATTAATTTACACGTATTACGATAAAATTGTTGTGTAGATGCTCTGCTCGTGCGAGGCCGGGACGAGTGGCTAGTATATTAGATAAGAAAATGTGTGTGTACCTTAAACTATGTTTGATTGGAACAAAGTTCTTTTACGCGGCTTACAGTAGATTGAAATCGTCTTGTAAGGAAGAACCGTTATGTTATCCAGGTGACCTTTCCAATTTCTCTGTCTGTCAGTTTTATAGAATGTTACTT
Organism: Vanessa atalanta; assembly: GCF_905147765.1. Taxonomy (NCBI): domain Eukaryota; kingdom Metazoa; phylum Arthropoda; class Insecta; order Lepidoptera; family Nymphalidae; genus Vanessa; species Vanessa atalanta. The sequence continues at coordinate 1,493,090 of NC_061894.1, read as the reverse complement.
TTTTTTCTTTTTCTTATCCGTTTTTTATAAACACCTTCCAACCGGGTGTCTGTGTCTATCAACACGTATCGTTTTTTTTTAAATTATGTTTCTTCTTAAATTAAATTCGCGAAAGGAAATGGGCATAATTGCTAGTATATAATAACACATAATTACCTTACGAAACCTATTGATCTATTGAAGTTATTAATCTTGAACTCTTGGCATTAAAATAGACAAGTACAGATTTTTTTAATAATATAATTTAAGTAATGGTCTGAGTATGAAATTTCTGATTAGAGCTTTATTATTATACAGTGCATTTTTTTTTCTAATAAATAACATGACAATCAATACAATAAGAAAGCATGGTTCTAAAAGCAAGCAAGCAAAGGTTCTATTCTAGCCCTGTACAATATATAAATCACTTTAAATATAAATAAATGTAGAAGAGAAAATAGAAATGTAAGCATCTTAAGAGTATTGTTATTTAAATAATTTAAATATATTGAGTAAAAAAAATCTGGTCAAGCTTCAATGCGTATTTTCGACGCTGACAAGCGTCTTAATCCAAGAGTTTAAATTAAGAAAGAAAATCTACACAATTGTAATATACTAATTATCGTTAATAAGTATCATCTCCTGCCCCCATATTGTGCAAATTAAACGCCAATATTAAATAACCCCACGTGTGGTACCGGGCATTACCACATGAGGGTCACACAATAATGGTGGTAACATCACCACAGAGGTTAAAAGCGTGAACTATGAAATGCCCGCGAACATTCACCTCCAACACGCAGAGCCGGCAAGGCATTACAATTTAAAAAAAAAATACGGTTCGTTCCATTCGTTCAATTTTAAATTTAAAAACGCGATTGTAACGGTTGTGATTTTAGTGGTGTGATTAATAATATAATTCTTTTGTTTTAGCTGTGTCGTTCAAAAAGGATTTAAGGTAAATTTTTTTTAATTTATCTTAAAATCTTAGGGGACATTTTGCTATGTGTTATTCAACTTTATTTTTTTTATATGTCAATTGTCAGTCATATTGGTTGGCTAATGGATGCTTTTAAAAGTGTTAAAAAGCTATAATTTATCTAAGTATGTAATGTCTATTGTTTTAAATAGATTGACATCTTGATTAAAACTACAATACCATGAGAGAGATTTTATCTCAACGTCTTTAGGTATATTTGATTTGTAATTGAATATTGTTAATTGAAAAAAATGCATTTAAATACAAAGATTTAATGTCTTTTTTAAAACTAATAAATTATTAATTACATAATGGCTCTTTTCGGTCTCAATCATAATAAATATGAAATAATTTAATGAATAAAAATAAAAAAAAGAACAAACAAAATATTCGGAAAGAAATCCTTATTTATTTTTTGTAACATGAATGTAATGAAAAAAATCTAATTTGACGTTTATAAAATAAGCGCTCTTATAAAGTACAGGGGTCAAGTTATCTTAGTTTTGACATTACATACATGAAGGATGTGCACTATTTTATAAATAGATACTATGCCTTAGAAAGGTTTCTTAATGATCCAATGAGCGGTTTTTGAACTTAGAATAAACGTAAAATGTAAATAGTATTTATATTTTTTATTAATTTGAAATTATCGAAGTTAGTTTTAATTTTCTTATTTTTATTTACGACAGATTAAAACTGTGTCAATAATAAAAAAATAAACTCAAATCCATATCAGATACGTTATACATGTTTAAATAAAAATTTAAAATATTTTCTGTCTTAAAAAAAATGTTCCGAATAGATTTTCTGTTAAAAAATCTAAAAAGTTTTATTCTAGACTAAAGGTGAAAACATGCAATCTCTACTTTAATCATTATACTCGGACACTTTTACTTGCTGATTACCATGATTACAATACTGACTCCCATCCCAGATACAACTTGTTCGCGTAATCGTTGCAGGTCATAAGCATTACGAACGATAAAATAAAAAAAATATATATTTACATATATAATCTTTTTAATCTATGTAACATTATTGATACGGAAAAATCCAAATTCGAATAAAATGATTACAATCGATTCTATATTTAAATTTTGAAGTGTAAAAAAACCAAATCCAGTTCTAAAATGACTTTGATATGATTTATGTATTATAATAATTTTACCATTCATAAAGTTCGCCATATTAGTTGACGTGTATGGCTTTTACTCCCTTCCTTTGTAACATCAAGCTGTATATAATACTTAGATTATTTATACATCCTGTCGCACTACAAAATACATACATAAAACCAAGTTTAATATCATGGTGTGCGTGACAGCTACGCTTGACGAGTGACGCACACTAGTAAAGTAATTTGACGTTTGGAGTTCCAAACGTCAAATTACTTTACTAGTGTGCGTGTACAAGTGGCCAACCAGTGGCCAGTATTTTTCGACGCGGTCTCAGCATTGACAGTCTACGGAGACATATAAATAATTAAAGCGTTACTTCCTTAATTAACGCAAAATACCTTCCTTGCTATACCTTCTATTAAAATTATGAATAATGTATCCTATTCTTGTTCTTAAAAGGAGATGAGAGCTATATCAGTGAGATACTTCTAAGGAAATTGAAAATTGAACGGAATTATAAGAATATAGTACAAATCCGAATGTTATTTTAATGGCAAGTTCACTGTTACGTTTAAATTGTAATTCGGGACAGAGCACGAATATTATGGCAATAGTTGTCAGTAATAATGACATAATAATAGGCCCTTGGGAGTTCATATTCTACTAATACTAGTGAACATTTGTCAAGAGCGTTTGTCAGATTGCAATGTATGGTCAATTTGAATGTTTTGAACTATTGTGGTAGGCCTTAGTAGTACGATGTCGTTGTGACCGATTTTGGCGACGGCGGTCTTAAGGGGGATAAGCGAACTATGATACATATATCAGGACATATTATAGGTAACAGGTGTGTACGCAAATATAGCTGAACTCTACATTCCCTCACTCTAATGATCCGATCGGACGGCAAATCCGATACGACCGGAAATAGTCTAGGCGCAGGACTATTAGCTTTATGTGGTTCCCGAAGCTACTCTTAGAGTAACTTGGTCTAAAGCAACGGCAGTCCAGCTTTAGCACAGGGGCTGCGGGTCGACCAAAAAGGCATGGACACCTTTTTTAGGAAGTCACGTACATTAGACAGCAAAACATCGATGGCAAGAACTTATTAATTATCAAAATAATAAAATAAATAAATTTAAAAACGTATTAATGGGGGGCTCGCTTGAGGTTTCTTTTCGCGCATTTAAGAAGATTGAATAAAATTGGTTTAAAATATTCGAATTGATATGGTTTTCGAGAATCTCAATAAGCTTAAATTAGAACTATAAATAATAATGGAGATACTAGTTTCGATATAATTAAAAAAAAGTAGTACTAGAATCTATTTATGGCAGCCATATTTTTTACGTCATGATTCGCATAAAATACGAGTAAAATTATCTTTTTTATATATAGTTTTAAAATTCAATTAAAACTTAATTTTGGCAATAGAATATGTAATGAATGCTAGGTAGGTCAGGGTATTAATTGTTAATTGCAAAATAATATAGCTTGTTGTCCAGAGTGCGACTTCAGATACTTTTTATCCCGGAAGAAGTCGCGTGTAGAATCTTATTTCGAAATAATCGAACACAACTCTTTCTATGTTACATGGTACATGTTTATGTCACTCGCTTATTTCCAGGATGTTAACCAAACTTCCTAGTGAAAGGATTTTCGTGTCACAGAGATATTCGTCTCTCACGAACTATATTCAGTTAACAACGGTGACATTATCCCAGCTGTCACGTTCGTAAATGACATCGACATTGAAAGAGAATGTATTTTTTTTTTCGTTATAATTAAATGGCAGAATATTTTATGCCAAAGCAATGAAAGTTCTGTTAATCTACAAGGAATAAAAAAAAATTTAAATACAATTGTCGAATAGATTTTTAAAAATATATGTTTTAAAATTTATTTTAAAATGTTCTTTTTTCAAATTAAAAATAATTGATTTGAAAAAAAAAAATCTGGCACAGAACTATAGAAATTATTTTATAAGATTAACTTTCATAATTTTCTTTTGCATTTCAATAAATACTATGTTAAAATGTTACATGTTACGTACAATATTAGCATACAACATAACGTCATAGTAAAAGTTTAAATCACACAAAATAGCGAAAGTTGATCTTGAACCGTGAAATTTTTAAACCTTAGATTTGGCATTTTAATTAGTCAATCTTTAATTACGGTGTCTTATATGCTTTCGACGCTAGCCGGTTATTATTATTTTATTTTTTACTAGCCTATCAAGATTGAAGCAATCTATTAAAAAAAAATATTTTTATTGAAAATGAATATTTTTTTATTATAGAAAACTTATCTATGAATTCGATTTTTCAATATCGTGATGGATTGAAAAAAGACAATTTTCAATTCTTAGTGGAATCCACATTCCGTATTGGTGCTATTTTGCATTAGATCCAAACCAGCTTGAATTTAATGCAAAATATTGATGTAAATCACGATGTATTAGCTAATATTATATGGCAAAATTATTTAAATTAAGAAAGGTCAGCGTACTTTACGAAATTATCTGACATGTCCTTTAATACGAAGTTAATTGCAGATTCGGAGGATAAAATTGATGTTTCAGTCTGCCTTGACTTACTATGATGGATCCAAGAAATAGGTCTTGCGAAATAACCATATAATTTGGTTAAATCATTAGCACTGTTTATGAAGTTAACGCTTACATTTTAGTGGGTCAAGTTAGTGTTTATAATGACAATATTACGTGTATCTGAAATATTCGGTCAGGGATTTGATAAGAATTATAATTATCCAAAAAATAAGGAAAGCTTAAGTAAACGAAAATCTAAATTTTCTGAGAAATGTTGGTAGTCCTCCAAGAATCTCCAACGTTTGTTGGTATCAATGAGATGTGTCAAAATTTAATTTGACACATGTAGATTTAATCGATTATCAGGCGGGAATAATTAGCACAAATTAAAGACATGGATTTAGTATACTTTGCCTGGACTTGAACCAATTATCGATAAAGGTCCTAGTTTTAAACTCTCGATGACGGATAATGAGTACGTTTATAAAGAGCTAATTTTATTTGTAAATATATGCTTCCATTTTTGTGACTTGTGCATGAATTTGCACTAAACAACATAAAATTGCTACTCATATAGGTTTAGGCCTCTTTTATTTATTTATTTATTTTATTTATTGCTTTAGAAATACCATCGGCATATTCACAAATCATATTTAGGAAAAACAACAAAAGAAAACTTGTACAGGGTAATACACCATTACAGGTATTTCCATTTTTCCTTTGTTAGGAGAATTATTTGGATCTTTTTATATCACGCGGCTCTAATGCGCGCTGGTTATACGTGTGCCAGATTTTCATTAGACACATGCAGGATTCCTTACGATGTTTTTCTTCACCGATAGCCACGAAATAAATTATTAGCACAAATTAAGAACATAGAACTCAGTGGTTCTAGTCGTGTTCTTGGACCATCGGGTGTCTATATTATTTGCATCTAGATATGTTTATATTTGCATGTCTTTTGCGTAAGTTTACGTAATTATCATAAACACGCTACTTACTTATTTTTTAAATAACGTAATATTTTCTATCACTTTTCTTATAAAAATCTGCTACGTTATAACAGTACAATTTATGTCAGAGGTTACATACGTCGTTATTGGGTACATAATAATGACTCTTATTATGTTGTAACATATGTCAAATTAGCGTCTCCTCTTTTTTATGTAATGCTATTGTAATACTTTCTACAATTTGAACTTTATCATTCGACTATTTAACGGCTTATAAAGTAACTATGTCATTGTTTTGACGAAACTTAAGTTATGAACGACTGCCCTAAACATATCTATCGATTGGTGTATCTTATTAATGAATATAATATATAATTGTTTGTAAAAGTTCAATGCAAAACTTTAATTTATTATTTAGGATAAATTTTCGTTATATCGTATTCACTGAAGACCGAGTACCCAATATAAAGATGGTTTTATTTATGTTTAGCAATCAATTTGGCCGAGATGGCCCAGTGGTTAGAACGCGTGCATCTTAACCGATGATTTCGGGTTCAAAACCGTCAACAGTACCAAGTACCAAGTATTGCTGTTCGGTGATAGAATAAAAGTCGGTATATGTTTTAATAATATATACCATATTATTAAAACATATTATTAGAATCTCTTGTATTAAAATTCGACTAGATATACATTTATGTTTTAAATACATAATGTAGTTCGTACTACAGATCTTAACTGTATCAATGGTAGATGGGGTCACAGTTTTTTAAATAAAACAAGATTGAGTCGTTTTAACGGCTGTGTATTTATTTTTTAAGCTTGGCTTTTTTTTATAATTGCTATTGCCTCTTGCCTTATTAGACTGCTTCGAAATTAAAGGCTCCTAATGTTCTAAATTTCGTCTATCCTTACGGTGTTTCCTATGAGAATGGCACAGAACGTAGTTGGTAACATAGAAAAATCTTAGCTTAGGACGTGGTTATGTGAAATAGAAATATTTAAATAATAGCGCGATTTAAAATACACATAACGCCATCTCTTGACCGAAAAATGTAACACTTTAAACTACCGTACAACCTTTGTTTTTGTTCAGTCTTATGTTAACCTTTAACCTCATAAAATCTTTGAATAAGTGCTGTTCAAACAGCAGTAATTAAAGGCTATATAAGCAACGTTAAAATCGTTTAAGGTCGTATATAAAATAATATGTTACTGGTTGATTTTAACATATTATTCAATGTATGTCCGTCGTACAACATTACAAAACCATTTGGTCATTGGCATAATGCCCCAACAATAACTTTGAAGTATGTTGACACATTTACTTGGCAAGCTAACACTTGAGATAAAATTTACCGTGGTCACTATTATCGATATTTAAGCTATAAAAGACTACTGTGCGTGCGTGTGATTTATGTCTTTGGTCACCTTGTCTTGGTACAAAATGACTAGTAGAAAAAATAAAAAAAAATATATATCTGATTTTTATATTTTATAAAACTACATAAATGACGGCCTAAGGCAAAAATTACAAAGTCCAATATTCATAATTTCTGTTTGAAGTAAAATAAATAAATATTATATAAGTTTTCCAAGAGGAAATAATTAAACACATGTGCTGATATGGCATAAGTGAGTTTTCGCCGATTAATACTAACTTCACGGAGATTCCTCGCCATTAAAACCACTATATAAATCTTCAGCATACCTCGCCACAAGGCTAGGGCAAAGGTGAACGATACCAGTCTTAGTCTCAGTTTAGACCTAGAACTTTCCCAACGACCTATGGGCGATGAAGTTTCACCGATAATTTTTGAGATAAAATAGACGGATGGATTTAAGTTGAGTGTTGATGGCTTATACTTGGATTGTTAAATTTTGAGACATGGTTTATTTTTTCATTTTAGAAGTAAAAAAAAATTGAATGTGTTTCGAAAAACAAAAAACAGTTTCAATCCGAATTTAACATAATTCACAAATTATATTAAATATTAATTATTTTTGACAGTTGATATTAATTAATACAAGAGTGACAGCATTTCATTAACATGGCTATTGTGATTGCAATTTCGTTCGACAATTAGCTCGCGAGCCTTTAGAACGTGTAAATTTAAAATAAGATGTCTCGTGTTGCGTCACCCTAACAATGGATCTCCTTGTTGGCTAATTGACAGACTCACGAACCATTTATATAATGACATTTGAATTTCGAATTCGAGATTATAAGAACAGTTTACACTCGAACATTCGATTTAATTAAATTGTCTACAATGTTTGTATTTGTTAATGCTGTTTACAATTAAGTGTTTCTACAACAAATATTTTCGTGAAAAGATTATGGAGAAGATTTATAAGAAGACATGTAAGTCTATATTGAGAAAAAAAGTACATAATAATCTTTTTATTAGATAAGTTCCCAGGAAAGTCTCATATTTTGCTATGGAAGATATCAAATTTCATTCAAACAAAACCAAGGATAGGCTTAGGAAATGAATTCATCGCATCCAATTTCATTATTATAAAAATGCTTTCTTTGTTTTAATATTTTCAAAGTTAGTAAATATTGAACGCAATTGGTCATTAATACGTCATCGGCTGTCATTCACCAATGATTGACAATCGTTTTTAAAAATATAAGTTTCGCACGTGATATTATTACGCCAGTAATAATATGTGCGCGCTTGACATAAATAAAAGCCAGAAAAAAAGAATATGACTCATGTGTTTGAATGTTTTTCTTCATTTAATCGAACGGAAGATACGGGACAAAATTATTTAAGTAGGTGTTTTTTTTATTGTAAAATTCAATCAATAAAATTTAAAAGAGTTCGTTTCGTGTACTTTAATGAAGAGTTGTTCACGTAACCCCAATTTTTTAGGGTTAACACTTCATATATTCTTTGACATAATCTATATAAGAATGTATCAGCTTCATTTCTCACGTAGTGATGTAAATATAATTAATTATATTGCACCATTGTGTTGATTTATGGGCTATTATGGAGGCGTGAACATACTCACAACTACTGTTTACTCCTGATAAGTATTCGAACAAGTGTTGATCTTATTGCTTGATATAAAGTTGCGACTTCAGTATAAAGGTAGCAACACTAGCGGTGTTATTCTGTAAGGACTCAAATTCTATCGTCATCTAACTCGTGAAAACTATAACCCTTCAAATTTTATAAATGCTAAAGTAACTCTATCGGTTACCTCTTCACGTTTAAATCGCTGAACTGATTTAGATGAAATTTAGTGTGATAGTCTTTAGCAAAGAAATAATCTTTTAAAATATGTGTTTGTTTGGGGCAAAAATGGGGCCGAGGGTGAAAGGTTGTGTGCTATAAAGTTTTATAAATGTCGCGCGGGTAATGTCGTGAGTTTTAGATAGTTTTAATAGACGGATGGTAGCTATATATTTAATATGAACAGTAGAAAATACTTTTACAAGACACACTTTTTTTTCAAGACATACTCGGTTAGGGTTATATATTTGTATAAGCTGTTAAAACGTACCAGACCCACATAAATGTGTAATAGACATTTTCTAGATGATACGCTTACAGAACTAAAGCTAAACTAAGCTTATAAAACGAACCCAACCTTATACGTCAAAAGTAATTTTGCCCGAAAAGGGTAAAAAAAAAACGGTTATATATATATAACCCTACATTATAAGATTCCATAGCAATTTCTATTAAAAAATTTAATTAAAGGTCAAAAACATTGGTAAGTAAGGCACATTTTATTAAAGATAAAAAAGCGTGAACTTAGTATTTATTGACTTCTAGGCAAGATAATTAAAAAAACAAATATTGTTGTTTACTGATATACTCTGTAATTAAAATGGAGGAAAAGAGTAAATACTGAGTTTTTTGCCGGTTCTTCTCGGAAAAAACTACTTACCGTACCGATGGTAGATTTAAATTTAATTCAACAGAGTAACATGACGATTCAAAAGTGCTTTTATATATATTCTTAAATAAAGAATATTTTGATATAATGTGTGATATTATATCTTATATGTTTTAGCAAAAAGGTAACACCGATACATCTAAGATATGATCTGTCAAAGTCTTAACGTTATTACAACATAAAAATTCCATTTCATTGGCTGCATTCGGCCCAGAAATGTTAACCGACTTGACAAACAAAACAATGCTTATGAGATGTTATCGTAAGTGTAAAAACTGTTCTCACGCTAGAATATTGTTTTAGGTTAATCATGTGTTCACAAGGTAATTTAATCTCTAATACGTTACATTTAAAGCTTATAATTATTTAAAAAAACTGTATTGATTGGTTGTTGTGAATGATTATGCAAAAAACAGACTGCTTTTGTTACATTTTGATCTCTATTACTTGGTTATAAGAGCTCTTTTATAATCGGCTTAAATCGTTTCGTTTCATTAAGAAATACGATTTAATAAAATTATTAAAATACTTTTCGCAGCGACACTTGCATAAAATGCTGGAGTTATTTCTACTGTGAATTTTTAGCTTAGTTTTCTGTATTTAATCGTAATCCGTGGAAAATATTTTTGTTGTTAGATAATGTCATTACAATTGTTATTATGACTTCGCATAATGTAAATATAATAACGACTTATGAACAAACAGACACGTGTCGTGGGACATTCGTTAAGAACGGAGTTGCTTTTGATATATATTATGTTTTTAAATAACAGTCACGATGAATGAAGTTAACAATTTTTGACAATCATTAAATGACTGAAATTAAACACTGTTAATCAAAATCCCGTGTGTATTAAAAAAAAAGTGTAAATAATGTTATATCAACCCATATATCGAAGAAAGAAGTTCTTTTACGCGGCTCAAAGTAGAGTGGACTCGCAAAAATCGACACTTAAAAGAAATGCCTCCTCCAGGCGATCTTTTCCTCTCTTTCTATTTTATACGGTTTTATATACCAGTAATAATATAATAGTAATAGCCTGTAAATTTCCCACTGCAGGGCTAAGGCCTCCTCGCCCTTTGAGGAGAAGGTTAGGATATTCACCACGCAGCTCCAATACGGGTTCATATGTGGTGGAATTTCGTTGAAATTAGACACATGCAGATTTTCTCACGATGTTTTCCTTCACCGCCGAGCACAAGATGAATTATAAGCACTTGAAAATTCAGTGGTACTTGCCTGGGTTTGAACCCGCAATCAACGGTTAAGATGTAGACGCTGTAACCGCTGGTCTATCTCGGCTCTTTTAAGTTTTATATAATATTATTTAAACATTTGGTATTATTTGATTGTTCTCAAACGTTCTCAAATTTCAATATACCTACATATACAGTTTAATAGTCACGAGTTGAAGTCCACCTGGGTAAGACGCGAGCACCGATTGTTACTAGAATGATAAATATTTTGATACGAAACATATAATGTGTTTTATTATATTTAAATTATAATCATCGTTTGATTTGGTATTATATTTCTTTGTGAATCTGCAATCATTCTTAGCTATTCTACTATGAGAAAATATGTTACAAATTCACTCATAGATTTTTTTAATATAAATATACGTTATAGTATTCTTACATAAGATGCTGTCACGCTAATTTTATATCCTACTAATAAATTTATCGTTTTTATATAGTATAATATAATATATATAGCCTCGTTGGTTTAGTGGCTAGATATGACGCCGCATATCCCGAGGTTCTAACTCTAAGGCCTATAAAAAATTTAAAGTGTGTGTACTCCATGCCTCGGGATGTAAATCCGGTGGTCCTGAACTGGAAAGATCCGGTTGTGTCAGATCTATTTATCGGAGTACGATCAAGGTATAAGAGAGAGCACTCGTGTTTGCACATTTGCCTCATTTCTTGAATCAATCAATATAATATATAATATATAATATAAAATTTAGATGGGTACATACTTTATTTAGTAACAGTATATTTATTATTTTTTATATAAATATAATAGACAATTTATGTCTACAATAAATAAACGAAGACGTTTCAACACAAAACATTGGAATGATCTCGAACATCTAAGTACTATTTGTGATTGCAAATCTAGATTCTGTGTTAGCTTTGTTAATATAAATTAAATATTTACACTTCAACTTGACCGGTTATATTATGCAAGGTTTTGTGTATGCCTATTATATCTTCTAATTGTAGAATTAAAGGGGGAGAACTATTCCGTAAGATCAACCGTGAAATCGATTTCAGAATTCGGACGTGATATGTCAGAACGTGATTTACATTTACTAAAATAATTACGGCATCTAATTTTTTTTTATTAGCAATGTCCCAAATTAATTAAGGAATTACTAATATACCTATTTACGACAATAGCGCAAGAGGTCAGGATCTATCCTGCGATTAAACACTTCAAAATTTAATCAGTTTAATCCTAGTGTCATCTCTTTTGCACGTGACATTGATAGAATATTTTGCGCTCAAGTAGGACCAACAAACGACCAAAAAAAAATTATTGCTCCAAAATAGTCAATATTGATACTCAAAATTTAAAGAGCAACGAAGTTTTCTTCATTCATAGTATTAGTATTTTTACTCATTCCTTTCATTCATTCATTCGCGCAATTCTCGCATAAAATGGCGACTTTGCCGCTTTCTCACTCATGCAAGGAAACAGACACAATCTCGAATTAATATATTACAGAATCACCTTCGTGGAATCTGCTATAGGGGTTAATAGGGCTTAAATGCCATTTCAAGGACAACATCGAAGGGTTTGTAGTGTACACAATAGGACGAAAGACAAATAAAAACATTTGACACCGATTTGGCGTGATATCATTGGTTGATAGCTTGATAATCTGTGATATTAATTATGTATTTGCGTATAAATGGCGGTTTTAATTGCGTCAAAGCTGTTATAGGAACTTTGGAAGTAAAATTAAAGTGGATATATGTTGATTGTAGTATATTATTATTAACCGAAAAACTTTTAATAGTGTATAATATAGTTTAACAATTAGGGATTGTTTGACGGCGTCCTTAGCCGAGGTCCGGCCTCACACTAAGGACGTGCATACTCTGAGCCCTTAAGTGGGTTCTCAACGACAAGGCTTGAGTAGTTTAGCTCGTCTACCACTCCCGGTGACGCTGTAGAGGCCAAAGGGGCCAAAAGCAATACACAGTTAAAAAAAGAATAGATAGAGAACCTAATAACTAATTGATACTCGATTAGATTAGAAAGAAGAACTTATTATCATTTATATATTTTTATATACAACGCTGTGTTTGTTGAATACAGGTTGAAGGATTGACTGATTGACATAACAATTATGATGATTACTTCCTTTAGCTTCAAGCGCAATTTTAACATGAAAGCGATCGAATCGTTTCGAATATTTGATAAATGATCTATTGTCCGGGTTACATAATTCCTTTTGGATCTGTGACAATCGATATTGTGTGTGATCATGTTATGTAATAATATCATTTGAACAGTGAGACGTCGCAAGCAATGTAATATGTCTATCGAAAAGAGATTTTATGTAACTTCGTATTGTCAGTGGATGAGTTGATGTTCCTTTGGCCGATTTGCGGTACATTAACAGCCTGTAAATTTCCCACTGCTCGGCTAAGGCCTCCTATCCCTTTGTTTTGGAGCCTATTCCACCACGCTGCTCCAACGCGTTTTCGTTGAATTTCGTTGAAATTAGACACATGCAGGTTTCCTCACGATGTTTTCCTTCACCGCCGAGCACGAGATGAATTATAAACACAAATTAACCACATGAAAATTCAGTGGTGCTTGCCTGGGTTTGAACCCGAAATCATCGGTTAAGATGCACGCGTTTTAACAACTGGGCCATCTTAAATATGTTCCTTATACATTTTTTTTTAATATAACAACACCCTCGTTTTCAGTGTTGCCCTTGCCTATTTTTACTTTCTAAAAAGCAATTATTTTGAATTTTGACCTTTATATGTATACATATAAAAATATATATAAAATCTCTAGGCATGTAGTTACAAAATCTCTAAACGTGTAGTTACTCACACACACTTCAAACCGGAACAATACAATACTTTTGCATTTTAGTTATGAGTAAAATGTATGATATAGTTTCAAACGGGTTCTATTTTTGAATTTTAGACCATTAAATTATAGCGGTTACATTTAAGGGTCTATTTGAATTATAAATAAAACATCGAAAGGAAATACGGAAATAGTCTCGTATTCAAAATAATAACTTTCTCTGAGACTAACAAGATTATACCAAAAAGGGACAGATGTACTTGTATAGAGGTAGCATCGTGTTTTAGTCGTCTTATCTCCGTATTGTTTGTGTGTCTGTGGGAATTTTAATTGGCGCCAAAACTATTCCGCGTCCTATTTTGGTTTGGTTTCTTCTGGGTTTGCTTCGATACTGTTGGAGACTTTCTTTAATTAAGTACGACTTTGCAGTGTTAATCTGATCGTATGCGTAAACGAATAGAAAACGAACGGAACGAATTCGTTTTTTTTTTTATACATGACACACACAAAGAGATTTTGAGAAAGTAATTTTACTACTATATACTACCTAATACGATATATTACTTATTTAAATTTTTAAGCTTATGTCAAAAAAAAGAAACGGTAAATAAGGCATGTTAGGTACTCAATACAAGATTAAAGATAAATAAACTGTGGACTTAGTATATATAGATTTCTAAGCAGGATATATAAAAAAATAATTGTTCTTTACTGACATATTTTATAATTAAAATGGTGGACAAGACAACTGAGTTTCTTGCCGGTTCTTCTCGGGACTTCCGAACCGGTGGTAAATTTACATTTAATTCTACTCTGTAACATGATTTCAAAGGTGCTTTTGTGAGTCTACTTGAATAAAGAATCTATAAACAGAACCGGTGGTAGCTTTAAATTAGATTTAATCCAGTAAAATAACGACTCATAAGCATTGGCGTAGCTAGGTGGGTTAGGGCCCTGGTGCATAGAAAAAGAATCGGTCCCTCACCCCCTCTTTAACGTATATTGGCATTCAAAATTATAGATAGTAATAAGAATGGGATACAGGATACAGTGAGTTGAACATATCATTAGTAAGTTAAAACCATACTTCATCTCTATTCAAAGCTCTTTTCATAGCTTAGGTTAGAGGGCCCCCAGACCTCAGGGGCCCTGGTGCACTGCACCACCTGGCCCTACGATAGCTACGCCACTGCTCATAAGTTTTTGTATGACGCTATTTCGATGTTATTGTATCAGTTCAATGGTCATCGTTAATAATAATAATTTCATTTTAAATACTAAGCTCTTTCATAAATCATTGATGAATGACATTACAGTGTATACAACAGGAATTACATAAAGTGACACATCTTCAATACGTTGAAACGTACGCGTATTATTATGTAATGTGTAAATTCACACAGACGGGCGGTTCGGACGCTCTTCTTGCGTGAAAAAAAAACGATCAAGTCGTTATACAGTGACGTTTAATAATGTCTGATTACTATGTTATATATATAAATAATTTGTTCTGCTTACAAGTAGTATAATCTTCAGTAAAAGGTTATGTTAAAAGGTGGCAATAAAGGACGCTGACGAAAAAGCACACGTGACGTAAGAGTTACGGGATAACTTTAACGGCTTGTTTTTTGTAACTCATAAGCGATTCGTTTAATATACTGGCCATACGTCATTTTATATAGTATGTAATTTGAAAATGCTTAATATGTAACCAGAATGTAAAGATCAAGTAGCCAGCTTGAGTTGCTTTCTGATATTATATATAGACTACCTTTTTACGGCTTCTTTAGTAGAAAAACATTACGTTGCCTTCTTACACTGTAATGTTGGCCCAGGATGTATATATTTATGGCAAATAGGCTACCGGCTAGTAAGTGGTCATAATAATCCTAGGGCCGGATCTACCATATGGTTTTTTGGGCTTCAGCTTAGGGCCCTGTGGATTCAAGGAGGCCCCAGCTAAGTCAAGTCAAAGTAAGAAAGACGATAATGCGAAAGAATCCATAACTTTATTAAATTAAACAGGCCGTATGATTTGCAGCCCTGCGAGTCCTGCAATTAATCAAACCCATTCAATTAATTTAATTCAAGTCTAGTTCATATATGTCTTAGGTGGACCCCTCAGAAGTGTTAGAACAGGCCCCCTTAAATTACGGTCTGGCCCTGATTAACCCATTGGCACCGTAAAAAAACCACCATTCCAATACGTTTCATTGCATTACATCGCCAAAGCGCCTTGGGAACTGAGATGTTATGTCCCTTGTGCCTTAAGTTACACTGTATGTATTAACCAAACCTTACATTGCGTGTGAGTAAGCAATTTAAAAAAAGTCTATCAAGTTATACAAGGTGTGTGTTGTTTGTGAAGATAGAATATTATTACGCTTCTTGTATTGAATATGGTACCGCTTCACTTACGTCATTTATGTTACAATGCCTGATATTTATCCGGAAGTGCATCATTAAGTGAAAATATTAAAATAAAATATTTCGTTCATCTTTCCACCAATTACTCTAGTTTAATTAATTAATGAACAATTAATGTCTTTGAAATTATAATTAACATTTTGATAATTTTTTTATAGATGTTACGAGTTATTATGATTTATGAGTTATGTTAATGAATTATGTAAATAAAATTTCGTTTAGAATATATTCTTTTATTTTTAAATAAATTATAAATGATAAAAATGACATAACTTGTCATTATATATGTATGTTAATTAATATTTTAATTCACAATAAAAATACTATTCAAATATTTTTATTTTTTATATTGGTTTACTTTTATTTGATTTGCATATTTGCATACCTAGAATAACTAATAATTAAATCTAGCTTATAATCTCTAAAAAAAGTAAATAAATATTAATTTGTCTTTTCGCATGGAGATCAAACTTTTGAAATTTCATGATTTTTTTTGTTTAATCTGGAATTGTTGATCTTAATTAGGACATTCTATAATAATAAAATAGACAGTTCATTATATTAGAAAGATGATCAATGCTTTGATAGTTTTTAAATTTGAAAGTGATTTTTTTATGTAATAAAAAAAAACGCAGCGTCATAACCGCCGGTCAACGCTGGCCAAAGCTTACATAATAGGTCACGCACAAAACAGTTATAAAATGTGAATTTTCTAATAATGACTTGCCAATGTTATGACTTTCCTATATTGACGTGTTTCTATGTTTGGTTTTACTCGTGAATATATGAAGCTTGCATGAGTTTATTATTAATAATATTTGTTTTTGCATATATTTTTAAATGATACCCAATTTCAACTTTTCAATGATGAAGTCACGTTGGTCTTAAAAGGCTACAGTCTACAGGCCTGAGGTTTAAAATAGTCCGATTTTTGGAAGTTGGTAGTGTTAACTCCCGAGCCCGTGAGAAATCAACAGAGTCTTCCACGAGAAAAAGTCCTTCGTAGTATGGTATATTGTTATAGATAAGAAAAAAAAAATGTTTATCAAAACATTTTCATTCTCACTGTTAATCTGTTATCTTTCCTAGGGCCTCCAAGCCCTTGAATCTGGCCTAGCTAGGAAGACCCATTAAGCTTTGACTCTACACCTGAACTCTCTGCGGTCATGTCGAATTTTCGTCCGATCGGATCGTGAGAGTGATTAGAGAATGAACTTGTGTGCGTGCACACATACAGTCGCTCACAGATAAAATATCGCAGTCTTTGTAAGCTCAATAACAAATAGCCGCTGTGAATGGACTCAAATCATTACTTCATATATTCATTAAAAACTATAATTATAATTAAAACATTATGATAGGAGTTATTTATTTATGTAACTTTTTACAATTATTTTCATAATAAAAAAACTATTGTAGGAGTCGTGGTAAGAATACTGGCAGCATTTCCTGATATCATAGTTGAATTGCCATTCCGATAGTTCGGTCGGAAAACTAAAAGATAAAATCCTAGTGTTTTAATTGCAATCGACACAATGATTATAGTTAGAGACGATTTTTTACGCCATTAGATTCCCTCATAAGATATGCGACCAAATTTATTGGGTTTTATGTAAGTCTGGGTATATACCACCTACATAAAATTTATTTTACCATTACACAGTACCATGGTCTTAATATTGTCGTCTTCTATTTTATATTTAAGTAATATTTGGTAACATTACTTACCCTTTACAATAATAATAATAATAATTCCAAAGGTCCATAGCGCTATGACGTTTTAAGGTTAGTTAATATTTCTTACAGCGCTAATATGTCGCGCCAAATGAAACGTCAAACGTAAAAAATAATAATGATTAGAGATTTAAACATTTTAAACACTCATTATTGTTTAGTTATAAAACACGTTACAAATTGTTTATTTACTTTTTAGACTCACTTGACGTTAAATTATACATAACGTAACACTTTGTGTGTGTGTTTTCTATCGTTGTGTAAGATGTCATTTGACCCAATGTGTGTGATACGTAAATCTATAGTGTCTCGGGTTCAAACAGCCTCGTCTTAAGCACAACAGGCGCCTGGGTCTAAGCGGTGATCTGGCTAATAAAAAATCTTTTTAAGGGACCTTCTAGCGCTCTCTCTTTTAACTAACATGACCGTATTTTTAGATATTGAAAAAGAGTAACTACTGAATTTCTTGCCGGTTCTTCTCGGTAGAATCTACATTCCGAATCGTTGGTAGCTTTACTTTGAATAGTTTGTTAAATGACGATTCAAAAGTGCTTGTAAAAGCCTACTTGAATTAAGTATATTTTAGTTTTGATTTTTTTTTGCTCACTAATGTTCCATACAAACTTATGTTAGAATATAAGCTACTAATTTAAGAAGTCCTTATATTTAATTAAGAAGAGGAAGACAAAAACTAGCTACTATGTCAAGGATCAATTAACATACAGCTGCGATACGGGCCATTGTTCCTAAGCGATAAATCAACCTCTGGGAATCGAACTCGCGACCACAATGCACAATTGCTTAAGACTAAGACAATGTAACATCATTGGTTTGTTAATTTTGAAATTTTATTCAAATTAGACGTTTCTAATAAAACTGAATTGATAAAGATATAGTTATATGTTGTTAATTATAAATAGGTGTATGTTAATTAAATAGGTTCGATTGATAAAATCGACATTTTACAAGATTATATTAAATGTCAAGTACCTACAAGTATACGTTCGTTAACGTTTTTCAAAACCGATATGGGGAACCTTCTAGAAAAGAGCGTACTCCTTCCTTAAAGGCCGGCAACGCATCTGCAAGCCCCCCGGTGTTGCAGATGTCCATGGGCGATGGTAATCACTTTCCACCAGGTGAAGCTCCTGCTCGTTTGCCAACTATGACATAAAAAAATAAATAAAAAAATAATAACAATAACAGAGATCAGGAATCCGGAAAATACTTTGATAATATAATTAGTTATAGAATAAGCCAACATAAACTGTAAATGAAAAACGAATATACATAGTAGATTCTTGTATTTCTCAGCCAGATAGCCAGTAAGGTATTCTGTAATAAGAAAATCGAAACTCGCTGAAGAATAAAAGCGCGTAATGTCAGAATGTGATATGCGACATTGACTATAATAATTACAAAATTTATTATATACAATACAAGTATCAAAATGGCGTATCGCCGTACATCGGTTGTCAAATGATGTGTGAGATTCGAAGGAACAAAGTCGCGCTCCAGGAAACTTTGCGTACATAGAACACGCGCACATGGAACGAAAAGAGGGACAAACATACACTTATTTATAATATAATATATGTTAAATTTGAAGCGAATCTTCACTCAGCAGTTAATATTTCCTGAAATGTTACTTAATAAAGTTAAAGCTACGTTTATTTTAAAATCGACCGATTGACATAATATGTTTCATTTATAAAAGTCTAATCATAACATATCATCAAAAATGTACTAAAAAACATGTTGATATTTAATTTTAATATATTATCTGTTTAATTAAAGCATCAATGGCTTCGAATCATGCGTGCTCATTACTAAAGCGAAACTCAAGATTTAATAAATTTGTTATATTTATTTTCAGATGTACGGGTGGAGTTTGCTAGCGCTGACAGCGCTTGTCGTGTTCACAAATGCAATCGACACTTCTTCACGGTTTCGTAAGTAATAATTTAACAAAAACTTAAAGCATTTTTAATAGTTTTTAATATTTAAAAATTTAAATCAATGTAAAGATGTGTTTAAATTATTTTTTATTATAACGAATTTATTGTATTATTATCTAATTAAAAAAAAAAGAACAGGTTTTATTTTTAAATTAAGAATTAGTAAGTCAGCTTCTTTAGCCACATTATTAAATAAAAAAAAATAAAAAATTGACAAATGATTTGAGTTTTGACTGACTGACCTCTTCTACAACGACAATTCTATTACAGTTTTAATCTAATTACAATTGTTGCTTATTGTTGAAGCTTATCGTTTAACAACGATCGTTAAACAGCTTACAAGTAATTAATATTTAAAAACAATCACTGAAACCAAGGAGATTGAATACTTATTCAATTTAACGTAAAATAAATTTAGTTTTATGTTATCATCATTTATTCTTATGTATTTATTTCGAATAGTGGATTCATGATTATTAGTTCTTTGACAAATATCGTAGTGCTGTCTGTTTTATAATATGTCTTGTCGGGAATAAGATTAACATAAGAAGCTTCTTAATATTAAGTCCTTAAATTTGTACAATTACGAATTAAAAATGTACTGCGTAAATCTTGACTCTCTGGGCAAAAAAAACGAACCAGCCCTCACCAGTGGAGGCAAATAAGAAAAATATTTACTCTCACGGCACAAATAAAAGTCAAAATAAAAAAATATTTATTATTAAACAATTACAACATTACTATTCTCTACACATGTAACACGTAATTGAAAACATTTCGAAAATTCGATGTTTGTTAAATGAACTTAGTAATCATGAAACGTTTATAGCTATCTCGTTCTAACCTTAAATGTGGAAAAGGGACAAATGTTAGTTTAAGTTAATTTGTACATATATAATATATTACACTTATTTAATGTTAACATTTTTACAGAACCGAAAAAGCCTAGGATCGGTACGTAAACACGATACACTATGGTGTAGTGGATTTAAAAACAGTGTAAAACGAGACTTGTAATTTTGTTTTAAAAAATATATTAAATTCTCTGACGCAAAATCTATTCTAAATTTAAATTTTGTTTAATTCAATTCAATCATGATAATACGTATTTATAGCTTATTTCAAGCGAAGAAGGAACAAAGATAAACCAACCTTAGGTTTACTGCGGATGAGCATGTAGTATCAATGAGTGCTTGTACCTAATGTACAAACATTTATTCATCAATAAAACATTTTCTCATCTTCATCATCTTCACCTCAGGAATATTGTTGTATTATAAATACCATTCCTAAGAACTACTTCGTTTATATAATTCAAAAAAATTCGCCGACATTCAAAACGTCATGTCTTAACAAATCCATAATTAATACAACAGATTATCTAAGATCATGACCAATTAATATCACGTGAATTCAATAATAATGGTGTTTATTTGTCTTTGTCCTTCTGTGATTGGAATAGGCATCACAATGTAATTCTATTCACAGCGGTAACGGCTTTTGTACGTCTACTTATATATTTATGTGACTATTTGATATCATCACGTAATGTTTCATTTGAATACGATTTAATATAAAAAAAAATGACATATGATATAACAATTTTTGTTATAATTCAGGTTACGAGTCTTGTTTTCATATATACTTATGCTTATTTACACGCAACGAAAAAATATACTATGCGATGCGAAATTCAACGCTTTCCAAATGTAAATGAGATGAGTAACTTACTAAATTTCAGTTGTCAAGATATGCAGACTAACCAAAATAAGATTAACTAAGAAACTAAATACTTAACGCTCATTGGTCGCCTATTACGTCATCAGCTTTCATCGACCAATGACTATGTAGATTACAGTCAAGTTAATCCGATTTTGATTAGCCATTGCAAAAACTGGATTTAATTCATACATATTGCTTTTACATTTTGCGATTTTGTAGTTAAGGGTTCTATGAGTCTTTATAAATATTTTAATAGAATCTACTTTAACATTTTCAAGTTTTAAAAACTGCATGATGAAATGACTTCGACTTTAACCAATAACAATGTGTCTTCAAAGTGAGGTCTACTTAACCATACAGGGCCTAAATTCTACTAAGAAATTGACAGCGTATCGCAATCGAATCGAAAAATAATCATTCAGACGTTTTCTATTCTACAAACGCAACGCTCTAGTTGTATTTCGATTAAAGTTCGATTGGAATATAATCTGGATCGTATCGTAATCGATATGAATAAAGTTAATCAGTTACGATTAAGCTGAATTGATTTTTTGTGAGGAAAAGTCGAAATTGGAAATCTGGATCGGAATAGTAGAATTAGCCCCGAGATTATACAATAAGGTAGACTAACAGTTTCTCTGTCAACTAACAGAACATAATGAGTTGAATTTTTATATTCAGCTCAATTTTTCTTGTACACTTCCGTCTTAATTTTTCCTTGTGTTTTACACATTTCTAGTTTTTCTACTTTTAATTTTCCTATTTATAGTAAAGATGATCTCCTTTTACTTCTAACGTCCCTAATATGTGCGTTGAAACTAATTATAAATAGATCTTATGAAACTTAACTTAGGTTTTATCTATCTTTCATCATTAACCTTCGTTTCTTATCCTTCTACTGTTTACATAACTATGAATATGAAATTCTAATTTAACCATATTGTCTTCTCTCATAAATGAGAATAATCCGGTGATGGAATTGGAATCATAAGATCTTCTTGGATATTTCCACTGATAATCGAGTGGTTTCCAGCTGAATATCAACCAGGACAAGCTGCGGATAGCGATGAAATGGTCAACAATCTCCTGCAATGGATCCAAGGTTTATACCAGCAGAAGAATAGGAAAGGTCCGTTTTTAGCAAATTTCAGAAGACCATAGACTATGACAATGACACTCGTGTGATATACAAATAATTTGACGTAAAAGGCATCAAAATATTATAGGGTCATATCATACTGTTAACCTTCTCTTCAAAAGAGAGAGGAGGCCCAGGAGGATTATATAATTATTGACTGAAAATTTTATTTCGATATTTAAGATGTTTGTTGTATGAAGTAGATATTTTTCGAAACACAAAAATCCAAAAGTCACGCTTATCACGCTGGTTACGAGAGTTCACAAAACACTGATTCACAACATGCACATTTGTTAAATTGTATTTTATAGTTTAAATATTTAAATATTATTTAATATTTCCAGCACGACAATACTTTGGGGGCAAACCAGAGAGACCGAGGCCATTCGAACCTGCATCTTATCTACCTCCAACTGGTTACCCTCCATCAGGAAATCGCCCGACACCTTCTTATAGTGAGGGTCCATCTCCTTCCAGTCCAAACTATCAACCTAGCTCGCCTTTCTTATCAAGTCAACCAGAGCAACCATCATCAGAGCCAAGCCAACCGCCGTACCAGCCAAGTGAACCGGGCTATCAACCTAGTCAGCCAACCTCACCACCTTATCAACCAAGCGAACCATCCCAATATCCGTATAAACCATCAGAGCCTTCTCAGCCTAGTCAACCAACCCAATCTCCATACGATTCAAGCAAACCTTCTCAGCCAGATTACCAACCTAGTCAACCTTCCAAGCCTAATAATGAAGTAACTTCGTCGTATCAACCTACTCAGCCTAATTTCCCTACGCAACAGCCTGAAAATCCTGACAATGGCAACATCGGAACCCCACCATCACAACTTCCTTCTGGGCCAGATGACGATGACCGTCACCCACCACATATTCACGATATAACAGTTGCCTGCGGCAAGCAAATGATGACCATTAATATAGAATTCAACAAAGCCTATAATGGTATTATATATTCTCAAGACCATTTCAAAGACTCTGATTGTGTTTACGTGAGAGAAAACTCCAATCAAATTAAATACTCCTTTACTGTCAACCTTGACAAATGTGGTACAAAATTCTTCAGTGATTTCGAAAATGAAGGTCAAGCTTACTTGGAGAATATTTTAGTTCTTCAAAACGAACCTGGTATACAGGAAGTCTGGGATCATATCCGTCGAGTCCGATGTCTCTGGGAAGGAAACTTAACAAAGCAGCTAGTATCATCACTTAGTGTCGGCATGCTCAATCAAATTACAAGTAACTTCAGCGGTGACACTGCCATGGCTCGTTTGGATATTCAAACAGGAAAAGGACCGTTCGCACCTGAAGCTAATGGCTTAATCAAAATCGGTGAAATAATGACATTAGTAGTATCTGTTACCGGGGATCCAGGTTTCGATATTTTAGTAAGAGAGTGCATAGCTAGAGATTCTGGAAACAATCACGTCGTACCATTGACCGATTCTAACGGCTGCGTACTCAAGCCGAAACTCTTCGGATCATTCCAGAAGACAAGAGAAACGGGTAATACAGGGGCTTCCATCATAGCTTACGCCTATTTTAACGCATTCAAGTTTCCTGATGAAATGGATTTGATAATCCAATGCGAAGTTGAACTATGTAAGACTGATTGCGAAGTCTGCCCGAACCCTGGAAGCACAGAGCCGAGGAGGAAAAGACGTGATATTATCCACGTTGGTAATAGAACCTATGAACCAGTTACGACTATCGAAAAAGGTCTGAGAGTGGTCTTTGCTGAAGACCTCCCACATGAGACCGGTATATGCATTTCGTCCACAGCCGCGTTATGGGGTGGATTTCTAGTTTTAGCTGGGTCATTAATAAGTAGTTTAGCTGTCTCTTTCTGCTGGCACAGATCGCATGCATCCTTTAAATTTTGATAAACAATTAATTTATGCTTATTTATTAAGTACTAAAGTTATTTTTAATAATTGCATTCCTAAGGTTATTGTATAGGACTTTAATTGAGTAATAAAGAAAACCCTATTTTTTCAATATCCGTTCAAAAATGATGATTTATTTGGACACATTAATATTTTCTCAAATTCAGTATTAATTAAATACAATCGAACAATCTTATTAATGATCTTTTAAACAAAGATCTTTGCTACAATTTCTTAAAAAAATAATTGCGAAGAAGAACAAACTTATGATATATTTAAGGGAACAATATAATCTTCATAGCAATATCGATTGTACAATTGTCTTTATAATCCTATGGATATATCTAGTTTAGTATTATGTATGTTATAATTATAATAATTTATATGAAAGATATATAAATCGTATAAATAATAATAGAACATCAATCAATGAATATATCCTAATTGGATTTGGTAACTGAAATGATTATTTATATTATTTTTGTAAATATTATATTGTTTATAGAAATTAATTAAAATAAATAATAAAATATAACATTTTATTTATTCTATGTTCCCATTATATCTCGTATACACTGATAATAAAATTATATTTATTGACACGCTCTAATACACAATTTATTGTTTATGTTGTGCTGCTAGACTACACTACATGTTTTTTCAAAAATACTTTCTTTTTTTTTTTAATAATTACAAAAGGCTTGACGACATACATGTACAATTCGATGATAAATTAAATATTAAACAAACAAAATATTGTTATCTTAAATAATATTTAAATTCTTTCTTTTTAATTATCTAGAACTTAATTTGTGTTCCGCAATGTTGGAAAGCATTTAAGCAAACATTAAACGATAGTGATATTTCTGTCACGATACATTTACAAAATATGTTTATTTACAATAACATTGATTATTATAATAGAATAATAACAAATTTTAAAGTAGCCTTTGAAGATAAACTGGTAACACCAAAATTAATGTCAAAAATTTTATACAGATAAAAGAGCCTACACAATTAATATTTGCGAATGTTCACAAGATAATTGACTCATACTGATTCTAATTTCTAAACCGAAAATTTAAACTGTCAATGTCAAAAGTTAACTGTCAACGTTAAATGTTATTTTAGAATTCTGGCATTTCTTAGGAAATTATAAATTCCTTTTTCTATTGTTTCGAATTGATTATAAAATTTATAATTAGAATATCAAAAATAACTGTATCGTAGATCTTGGAATGCAAGCTTTGCTTAAGGATATGTTTAAAAACTTACAAGACGTCAATACACATACATGTAAACAGTTTTACTGTAAATGATAACATAAATTATTTGGACAGTAAATTATTTTATGATATATATAATTATGCCACGTATGCAAATCCTGCGCGGCTGGTACCGACAGCAAAATACGTTTATATTTTACAAAGAAAGTCTCAATAAATATTTGTGTATAATTTTCATAATATGAATAATGAGGTCGCTTACAATTAGTGTCAGACCGAAGGTCAATTTTTGGCAGAAGAATTCTTTCGGAACAATTCATAATTTAATTGATGCCATTTTGAATCGTTTAGAAATTTGTTGTATATGCAAAGCACTTAATAATTAGAAATTATATATTTAAATAATAACAAAAAATAAATAAAAAAAACATTACTTAATCTAAATCTTATAAAAAAATAATGATTAAAACAACAATGACTGCGATTATCTCCCAAATAAGAGTACCATTCAGCACAGATTTTTAATTGTACCCTTTGTAGTTGTATCGGACTATGAATGTGTCTATACAGACAGCTCCCGTCATACTACGACGTAAGATAAATAAACATAATTAGTAATAATAATATCATATACAATAATAATACTAATATTTAACAGTACCGCAATACAACAAATTTAAATTAATGAAAATTTATCTCTCTGCAAAATAATTTCGTCTTCGTAAGACAATATATTTTTTTAGTTTTTATATAAAATTGTAAAGTTTTCGCCAATTCATTTTTAGTTAAAGATATGGTCGTACTAACCGTACTAATCGCCTGGCAGGCGTTGTCATATTCATCGATATAAAATATACCCATGATTATATTTTTTAATAATAGTTTGAAAGCATTTATCTGCTAACTGTACATTTTGGAGTAATTATATTTACATAAAGATGAAATGACACTATCAGAAAACTATTTGCTGTTAGATATCGTTCACAACACGCGTAAAGTAGGCGACACGGATAAATTTAAATTATTTACAATGAACCTTATTTTATTAGCTATAAAGGTTAGAATGCTCTATCAGATACGAGTTCTTCTATAATATGACATTTGTTAAGGGGTGAACGATAGGAGCAATGAATTAAACAAGATAATGTCGATTCGTTAGAGTGTCTGTTACTTGAACGATTTCTTAATTATAAAATAAAGCAAAAATATTTTTAAAATTGTCAAAAGTATATTTGTATCTGAGGTAATTAAAATCTAAAATATTGAAATTAAAGGTTAAATAATTTTAAATCGACATTTGGTTAACTTAAGCTATGACAATAGCAAAGGTTCAATTTTTACATCGCTCGGTAGCCAAATATAGACTCAACATAATTATTAATAGTCAGTAGACAGGCTATTGTACCAATTTATAGTCTGCTCCGACTCAAGTCAATTTTTCCTATATTCGAAGTAATCGAATTCCTTTCCGAACTTTCTTTTTATAATATCTAATAACTATTATACTATGTATAAACTATGATAGGACATTTGTCATGGGGAAAAAATCTTTCAAGTCATTTAACTGTTTTGGTCACAATTTTTTACGTTATATATCTAAAGTCTGTTTTATATCTGGGAACTAAGATGTTATGTCCCTTTTGCCTGTGATTACACTGGCTCACTCACCCTTCTAACCGGAATACAACAATATAGAGTACTGTTATTTAACGGTAGAATATCTGATGAGTGGGTGGTACCACCAAGTAAAAATTTACAACATATATTAACATATATGTTGTTAAGTATATATCGTATTCAAATATAATGTTTAATAACATTTATATTACAAATAGGAATAGTCCCAAAACCTTCTTAAGGGGTAAGTGGAGTTTTGCAGCGTCTTTGTTCTTTTAGATATTGTGTCCAAATTTAAACGTTTTACATTTCGATACAAAGAGCCTTCAATATTACAAACGAAAATAAAAGAATACTGTATAAATTTTCCAAAGCTTTCACATTTATTAAATAATGCTCATTATTATTTTCTCCTTATACTCTTATTCTAACAATTCGTCCTCGTCCTCGTCTATATTCGATGAGCGCACAGCTAATACTAATGTCTCTAGATCTGCTCTGAATGCTTATTTTTCAATTTGCCACTTCGCGTCAGCGCGCCGCAGATGTCAAGGCGAGTCTGAGAAATCGGTTGTCAGAAAATTGTGCTACTTGCATTTTAGTGATATTTTTCAGATATCTTAAATATATATAGCGGAGAACCTCAAAGTAGACCAGCTAACTGCAATGTTGTGTTATAATGCGCAAGTGTGTGAGTAAGCACAGGTGGACTCCTGCAATCCAACGTAACGGTAAATCCAACACGACTGGAAAGAGTTTAGGCGCAGGACCAACGGCTTACCGATTGTACAAAACCCAATAACTTTTATCTAAAAATTGACCTCGGGATCTGCGGCCTTATATGTAGCCGATAGACCAATAAGGTAGCAAAAAAGTTCCTAACAGACACATCATCAATATTTAGCCAATCATAGTCCACACCTGGATATAGGCCTTTCCCAAGTTGTGTCAAAGCTCCCAGTTTCTCCTTCCGCATACAGTGTAGCCCCACCTTCTTCAGGGCATCAGTCCTGTTCGTAAAATTGTACAATAACATTTAGACTTTGTACAATTATACGTGTGTACCTTAAATATTTTTCAAATCAAAATCTATCAGAAAAGAAATCATCATTATCAATAATATTAATTCTAACGAAATTGTTTTTCTAATATTTTTTAAGCAAAGTCAGGTTATGGAAACTAAATAAATTTTAACAGACTTGAGTGATATTTTATTATCTAATCCGAAACAATAAACCATAGTTTTATGTAATTTATATAATATATGTAATTTAACATCATATGTACGAGGAGTAGTATTCATTGTAGTGTCGATTCTCGATTGAGTAACAAAATGGAGGAATTAAAACTGAAAAAATCTGCATTTTTCGTGCAAGTTGCATCAACAATGATAAGTTAGTTGATTTACTAAAATACTTTATAAATAAATTTTACTATTAGAGTACAATCACGACGATAGATTATACAGATATTATAGTGTTAAAGTGATCACACACACAAGTCTGATGGGACGGGATCCCGATAGGACGTGACCCTTGGTCGTGGACGCGTGAGGCCTCACGTTTCCGATTTCAGACTGCCTTGTGGACGAAGGCAGACGGGATGGCCTCGTGATGCCGTACGCAATAGCGAAGCGAGTGGGGGGGGGGGGGGGCGAGATTGCTGTCACCCCCTGAGCACTGCACGGGACGTGGATGCGATCATCCCACAACCAATTCAATTCGTGTCGAGGACAGCCATCGCAGTGATTTTAGTGGGTGGGAACCATAAGCCGGTTTCCCCAAAGGGAGCCGGATACCGCTGAAGGTGAAAAAGGGGATCCCGAATCGATCGAATCAAGCGCAAAACCAATTGTTTACGTGTTTTATGAGTGTTGAAAGGCTTTTTTGAAAATATTTTTTTTATAATTAGTTAAACGTCTTCGTTAAGTGACTTACAACATCGAACAAATTTTTGTCTTTCTAGTTGCCAATCTCGTATCTCTCACTGGCTTCATATATGCTTGGCCATCATACACATTTGCGGTATTTAAATCAAACGAAACAATACTGGACGCACCCATGACGACTGCGCAATTATCACTATTGGGAAGTATTACAAACGTTGGAGCGTTGGTCGCAACGCCATTTTGTGGATACACTGTTGACAAGTTCGGAAGGAAATACTCCGCTATGCTTTTTGGCTTACCATATGTGGTAAGTAACATTAAATTATATAAAAAGCCTACAAACAACGGCAGATAAACAATACGTGGATATACCTGAAATTACTTCATTTGACATGAATCGATTCTTTTTTCTCGGCATTCGTTACCAGTTAAAATATATTTATACTGTCATGATAAAAGAATATTTATTTCATCTCTCTCTCTCTCTCTCTCTCTCTCTCTCTCTCTCTAATTATCTCTCCCTCTAATCGATAGTGTTCGTTGGATTTCAAAGAAACATTATTTAATAGTGTTACTTTTTTAATACCATTAAAGTTCTACTATTTCTTATTTGTTTATAATTTATTTAACATTGTTTTGATACCTACTACCCACCCATAGTTTATTAATGACATGGCCAAAGTTTGAAACACGATGAGCCATATTAAATTAAGGTTTAATATTGTTAGATGTCTATGAGCCATATTAAATAAAGGTTTAATAATTTCAGATGACATGGGCGCTTATCTCTGTTAGCAAATCCGTATACTTGATAATATTTGCCGTTGGATTAGCAGGCTTTGGAGCCGCAGGGCAGGCAGTATCCTCTGTATTCATATCAGAAATATCCCACGATTCCATTAGAGGAGGTCTAACGTCAACGACTGTGTCTGGATTTTTCGTTGGATTATTATTTTCCTATGCATTGGGGGGATATTTATCTTACTATAATGTTTTGTATGTTCATTTAACACTGTCAGTTTTTTATATAGTGATGTTAGCGCTGTTGAAGGAGTCACCGGTGTTTTTATTAAAATGTGGTAAAGAAAAGGTAATCTTTTTATTATTATAATATTGTATAAAGATTTTATTGCAACACTGCGATGATAACGTTTTGAGATCTTAGCAGGCTTAGACTTGGCAGTTGAATTTAAATTAATTTTTTTTTTTGTTATATTGTAATGCACTTAAATACAAGGTATTTTGAAATTCTTAAAGCGCTTTATGTTGCTATATAAAGTCATATAGTACAAATTAATACGCTTTCTTTCTTTGCTGAATGTAGTGAAGTTTTTAGTAGGGTACAGCTTATGACAGGGTTATATTGTTTTAGGAAGCTGCAGAGTCGATTGCTTTCTATCATCGGTTCGAACTAAATTCGAAAGAAATTGAAATTGAGATAAAAAAAATTAAACTACAGTTGGATCCAAAGATAAATTTAATATTAGAAGCTGGAAACGATGGTGAGTGTTTAGATGTCGATAAATTCTATTTAATAAATGGTTAATGAGTCGACGTCGGGTAGGTGAGCCGAGATGGCCCAGTGGTTACGCATGCATCTTAACCGATGATTTCGGGTTCAAACCCAGGCAAGCACCACTGAGTTTTCTGGTGCTTAATTTGTGTTTATAATTCATCTCATGCTCGGCGGAAATCTGCATGTGTCTAATTTCAACTAAATTCTGGCACATGTGTATTCCACCAATCCGCATTGGAATAGCGGGGTGGGATATGCTCCAAAACCTTCTCCTCAAAGGGAGAGGAGGCTTAGCCCAGCAGTGGGAAATTTACAGGCTGTTAATGTAAAAGAAATATGTAATGGGTCGACCAATATTTAGTAATAATGAACAACATAAAATTAAGACAAATTACATTTAAAAAAGAAACGAATATTGTAATTGAACCAAGGGGTGTAAAAGGGCAACGGTTTTGGTGTTTTAAGATTAGGATGTAGTACATCTTTGACCATGCTCTCTAAAAAGACATCTCGCACAGACCTAACACTCATTGTGCTCTATGGGTAAGAAAATAAGTGCCATAGGTCTGTTCAGTATAACGTGTCGAACCAGTTTATTCGGTGACAAAAAGGTTGCATTGTGATTTTGGCGTACGTGTTATGTAAATAAAATCGTTATAAATTTTATTATGCTAACATAAGCTAAAGGTTCCTTTAAAACTGTGTTTTTAATCATTCGCCGTAATTAAAACATCCTTAAGGTACAAACCTCAGTGATAAAAAAGCAAATATTATAACAATTCCAGAGGGTAACTTTTATATATATTCTTTCATTTCTAATTGGCTTAAATATATTATTTCAGTGTAGTGGAAATCCGTTATATGTTGTCGGTTAACATATATTTTTATTTAAGTTTTTCCGCTAACGATTACCTAGTAAAAATGAATCAGCGTAACTCAAATAAAACTATTTTCCGTACGTAATTTGATAACAGACGACCGTTAAGACTATTCAAAAACTCTCATAAAACTTCGTTGTAAAATTTAAGTAGCTAAACAAACAGAAGGATATAAATAAAATTTAAATAACGCATAAGCGCGAGACATACTCAAAGCAACCTACCTTTGATATCAGTAATAAAAAGTTATCTGATTCTAGATGTCAGATATCTGTCTCTTTAAACGTATTGACATAATATGCTTCAACGATTTAATTTATTTGTTTGAATGATATGAAAACACTTTCAGCTAAATTGCTAATGTGTGTAACACGTGTGAATATTATATAATTAATACGTGTAAACATTGATTAGAATCGCAGATTAGAATCAAGGTAAGCCAAGTGTAAACGAACACATAGGACCTTTATCTGAATCTGTTTTATTAAATCCTGTCAGCTTATATCCATCTAAACACCTTTGGCTATTTAAAAATTTGGCACGATAAGCTCAAAAAAAATTCTCCAATGGTGATGATTCACCAATTTCGACCACGGTCGTTAATCTCAGACCAGAGACCAGACAGGTACGCATGATATTACGGTGCGCAAGTGTGTCCGCAAATAGAGGTGCAATTTTTATTCTCTCAGTCATAATCCGATGGGATAGATCAGGCGCAGGACCTAAGGCTTCACTTGATTCCCAAACCAAGGGAAAATACGCACTTCCGATTTCTAGACGCAATCCTGTTACTACTTTTTTTGGCGCTTGAATTCAGATCAGGCTGAGTTTAACCTGATGTTTGAAACCTCTGGACCTGCAGCCTTATATCTAGCCATTAGTGCAACGAGGTAGCCGCTGATTCTCTAATACAAATGTACGAGAGTTTACTAGTTAAAGTAGGAAGCTATTATTACTTCTATAATCATCCTGCCACAGTCATCCTGGTTCTATTTAATTAATTTATTCATTTAAATGTAAACTTTTTTTTTCTTTCTAAAAGTCACACTACTCGACCTCCGTGGTCGAGTAGTGTGTACACCGGTTTTCACGGGTACGCCACTCCGAGGTCCCGGGTTCGATTCCCGGCCGGGTCGATGTAGAAAAAGCTCATAAGTTTTCTATGTTGTCTCGGGTCTGGGTGTTTGTGGTACCGTCGTTACTTCTGATTTTCCATAACACAAGTGCTTTAGCTACTTACATTGGGATCAGAGTAATGTATGTGATGTTGTTGTTCAATAAAATTCAATAAAATTTGTGATTCATGCCAGCTACACAAATTAGTTCAATAAACCAATATAACTTTGTTGTCAATTTACTTTAGAAAACTAGACGAGCTAATAGTAGTATTTGGCGGGGGAGTAGCGTGGATTCTAAGTGAGTGACCCTAGTCATACGAAATCCTACCACAGGTTGATATTTTTAAGTAGACTTTTTATTCATCATGCTACCTGATTATTCCATTCAACGGTAATACAAAAAATTGGATCAGGATTCAAATCATATTTTGAGCTTCAGTTTGTTATGTAATCTTATTTTTCTTTGAAATGTTTTAGATGCGAAAGTAACCGCTGAACTTTTGAACGATCCGCTAAGCTTCACTACGAAAGATGAAAAACGAGAATCAGCGTGGCAGTTTCTAAGTATGTTTTTTTTTTTTATAAGAACAGACGTTGATGACAAGTACGCAAAGGTCTTAGCTTTATATTATGTTGTACGCTTTTCTGATCATCATCAGCTTAAAAGTATAAATATTATTTTAAAATCCACCTAATATATTAAAAGGTATTTATACTTATACATTGCACCTGCATCATTGCCCACGTGTGAAGGGGGGGAGGAGGAATTCGTTAGAATTTTAGGTGCACTACCTTCTATTCTGAGTTCCTATACAAAATTTCGCTATCAGTTAAGCAGTTTGGACATGAAAGCGTAAAAAACCATCTCACCAATAATATTTATAAGGAGGTTAAATTACACTTTAATTGCAGGACGATCTGAAACATCGAAAAACGCATTGCTCGCAGTTCTTATAGTGATGGCTATAACGATTTCAATGGGTTCCATTGTTTTGCAAGTGTACGCGGAACCTCTATTTATGGAGGCTCTGCCCACGATGGATCCAAATACTTGTTCTATATTACTGGCCGTGGACTACTTGGTCGCAAGTTTGGTTTGCGGTTGTATGTTGGACAAATACGGTAGAAAGGTAATTTATTTATTTTGGTTCATAATAATACAATTTTTAAAGGGTTCAAAAGTAAACAAAATATAGAAAGCGTCTAATTATAAAAATAGATACTAAAATAAAATAATTTAATTCCTTAATTAGAATACAAAAGTGTAAATATCTATATAAACATTGTTGCAATTTGAAATCTATGATACTGTAATGTTACGTCCTCTTTGCTTGCAATTATATTGGCTCACTCACCCTTCAAAAACGATACTAAGGTGATACTTTTTTATGGTAGAGTATCTGATGAGTGTATGAAGTTCTACCAAGTAAACCTTACTCATCACTTAAAGAGCCGTGGAATAGCAGTAACATATATTGATTTGTTTCGATTTGAAGGCTATGAGCCAGAAATACTAAATGCCATTATACACCTAACGATTATCTTTATATTACCGTTGAATGGCATAGAAGAAGACACCATTAAGAATGTTTGCCTTTTGGTTTTCAGTCACTCATGACAGTCACATCTGTGCTATCCGGCATCTTAACGTCTTTACTCGGCTCTCAGCTCCACGTACACTGGGCGCCGCACTGGTTCACAGCATTTTGTATATATGGTTATTCCTTAGTCTATAACCTTGGAGCAGCCGTCGTCCCGTTCGTACTGACCGCTGAGGTATTTCTACCTGAGGTAAGAGAGTTAATTAATTTTATTAATTACAAAAACATGATCACTGTCATAACAATAGTCTAAAGGGAAAGCGGGCGAAATTGCAATTGCCGAAATTGAAGTTCGGTCGAACTATTCAATTTTACCGGATGTTAGGCCGAACTTCGCATTCGGCTCAAACCGTATTCGGCCCATCACTATTGAATATACAAGAAGGATCCGACAAGTACTTTTGATTGAAAAAGCATTTCACTAGCCATACACTAATGAATAATTGATTTAACTGAATCGGAAAATAACTCAAACATACTAAATATTATTCTCATTCCCAAAACATTTAACGCAAGAGCTGTGCAATGACTCTAAACAAACCATATGTGGACGGTTAAAGTAAATTGTTGACGACGCCTTTTCTAATAATGAGGCAAAGAACAGTATATTCCCATCCCAGTATAGACCCACCTGGAAAGTAATTACCACTCATACAAATTGGCATTGTAAGAAATAATAACTGTCCTTAGATTTTAAGATTGTTATGGTAATATGAGACTAAATAAATAATAATATAAATGATAAAATACGCTAATATGTTGCGTCAAATGAAACGATATAAACATTGGACAACATCAAATACATTTTTCTGAGCCCAATGTAAGTAGCTAAAGCTCTTGTGTTATGGAAAATCAGAAGTAACGACGGTACCACAAACATTCAGACCCAAGACTACATTGAAAACTAATGAACTTTTTCTACATCGACTCGGCCGGGAATCGAACCCGGGACCTCGGAGTGATGTACCCATGAAAACTGGTGTTCACACTACTCGACCACGGAGGTCGTCAATGCGATAAGACTTTGTCCACCATATTAAAGTGTTTTGTATTTCAGGTTCGCGGGCTCTGCAACAGTTTCTCAATGGCATGTATGTGGATCATGAACTTCGGTACAATCATCGTCTTCTACCCCTTAGTAAAAATCTTTGGTCTTGGACCTATATTCTACGGCTTCTCAGTGGTGTGCTTCCTAGGAGCAGCCTACAGTCACTTCTGCCTTCCCGAGACGAAAGGTCTATCAGCTGATGCAATACAGCCGCTGTTTTTGAAGAAAAGTAGAAGGAGGTGTCAACCGCGAGTGTAGCTGTCAATTATATATTTTTAAGAGCCATTGTCTTATTTTGCTTAACCCCCTTTTTATGGAACGGAGTACCTTTACGCGGCTTACAGTAGAGAAAAATCTCCGAAATCGCATTGCCTCTCTTACTATTTCTCATTGTCTCTTTCTATTATATGCGGTATTATATAACATCATTTTAATTTATTTTTGTTATTCATGAGAGATTTTTAATAGCAAAAATATTTCTTTTTATTTAATTATTCTGTTTGTTAATTTTTTTAATTGTGTGTGTTATTTCATACATAATATATGACAAAAGTAGCTTCGTTAGAACCGGTTTCCAACGAATTTCCATAATGAAGATAAAGTTTACTAAATAATATTTCTTTATTCGGAAAGATTTTTCCGTTAGGAAGATGCAGTTCTTTAATTTTGTTTGAGTGAAATGCTATTTATTGTTTTTTTTTTTTATATCACTAGGCGGACGAGCCAATGGGTCACTTGATGGTAAGTGATCACCACCGCCCATAGACAATGGTGTTGTAAGAAATATTAACCAATCCTTACATCACCAATGCACCACCAACCTTGGGAACTAAGATCCTTTGTGCCTGTAGTTACACTGGCTCACTCACCCTTCAAACCGGAACACAGCAATACTGAGTACTGCTGTTTGGCGGTAGAATATCTGATGAGTGGGTGGTACCTACCCAGACGAGCTTGCACAAAGCCCTTCTACCAAGTAAATTGTTATTGTTTATAACTCATAAGGGATCCCTACCATTATATAGCAAACGTAATATGTTTTATTGGATTACAGAAAAAAATATTTTGATTATTAATAACGTGAAGTAAATAGTAAATAAATAGTAAGAAAAAATAATAATACTTTAATTTAAAACGTACATAGTTATATTGTTAATATTTTTAGAAGTAAAATTGTAATAATATAAAATTAATATAGCGCCTGATTAATTTAATTAGC
Source organism: Vanessa atalanta (assembly GCF_905147765.1). NCBI lineage: Eukaryota > Metazoa > Arthropoda > Insecta > Lepidoptera > Nymphalidae > Vanessa > Vanessa atalanta. The sequence goes on along the minus strand of NC_061894.1, from coordinate 1,456,539 downwards.
AATTAAGTTGAAAACAATAATAGCTTTTTATATTGTATCATTTTAATTAAATAGTTTATATTATGGTTATTAATAATAAACATTCTATTTAAAAAGAATTTCGAAATTGATAGCAGGATAAATCCACAAATTAAACTTAAACTTTCGTAATATAATTATTATGTATTTTTTTGCAGTATATATAACAATACAATAACAATCCATTTGAAATAAAACTAGTTTTTAACGGATTTAATCGCGTATATTAATTATTTTAACATCCCGACGTTTCGAGCACTTTGCAGTGTTCGTGGTCACGGGCAGACTAAGGTGACATTTGTCTGTTCGAATTAAAAAGAAATATTATTTACAACTACCGCCAACGATTTCTTAATTGGTATCTTGAGTATTTCTTTTTAATTCGAACAGACAAATGTCACCTTAGTCTGCCCGTGACCACGAACACTGCAAAGTGCTCGAAACGTCGGGATGTTAAAATAATTAATATACGCGATTAAATCCGTTAAAAACTAGTTTTATTTCAATGTGTAATAATCGCGAAAATCTAAGACAACATTATAACAATCCATTGTTAATGAATATTATATCCATGTTAAGGTACAACATAAGGAGCATAACCTATGAACCTTATAGCTTAAATTGTGATTTATGGGTTAGTACATATAAGCCATATAAAGCACGATAAAGGATTATTGTAAAAATTGCCTAACCGGCGATATTATATTATAGGATATTATAATTGTATAAGACCTTTTACCTTTTACCTAATAAATTTTGAAGTAAGTAACACTCGTTGTGTTGTTACATTGTTCAATTTTATATAAGATAAAAGCTTGACGAGAAATTTTCAGAACAGAACATTCCTTTTCGACATAATTAAAATCCATAAAAAAACAATTTTATGCACAATAGTTAGTCCATAATAAATCTAGCCACCTCGTCTGTTTTCCTCTCTATAAAACGAAAATTAAAAAATACTATAAACATGAAGTTCACCCAAATAAAATTGAAATTGGCTTTGTGCAAGCCCGTCTGGTTAGGTACCACCCACTCATCAGATATTTTACCGCCAAATAACAGTACACTGTATTGTTGTGTTCCGGTTAGAAGGGTGAGTGAGCCAGTGTAATCACAGGCACAAGGGACATAACATCTTAGTTCCCAAGGTTGGTGGCGCATAGGTGATGTAAGGAATGGTTAATATTTCTTACAGCGCCTTTGTCTATGGCGGTGACCACTTACCATCAGGTGGCCCATATGCTCGTCCGCCAACCAATGCCAAAAAAAAAGCTGTAGTTATTTAATTATTATATTTTCTACGATAGTAAACTTTACCTTAAAATAATTATGATACCTATTTAAATTTTGATAATCAAAACTAAAGTGATTTAAATAAATATTTACAGCAGAGATACGCTTATAAAAAATACAACCTTGTAATGACGTCGAATTTTTATTGTGATTCGAATCTAGTAATCTAGTATTCAGAATCCGTTATCTTTTTTTGACGAAGGCACACAGGCGGATATGTCAACTTGTGATTGATGATTTACCGTTGTATTTCTGATCGATTACGGAAATGGTTACCATTCTCAACGCAGACGAACTACGCAGGTAATGTTGTATAGGTGTGCGCAAACAAGTATCAAACACTCTATTTATTCACTCTAAGAATCCGATTGGACGGCAACACGATCAGTAAGAGTTCTACACTTCTGACAACTTCCAAATTTCAGGCAATTTGAACGGACCACCTCGATATCAGCCTGATAAGTAAGTCAGGTCACCACTGAATGGTCACTGTCGTTTACAAACATTAGCAATTCAAGAAGTATCATTCGTCACATCGTCAATGATAAATTCATTGTAATTTCACTAGTTCAACCGGAATATGTAACATACTTTCGATCGTCAAAATAAATACAACACTATAATTATTACGCATTATTTTCTTTTATTTTCCTTATCTAATTAATATTTAACTCCATCGCCGAGTTAGATAAATCACAAAAACATATTAGGCACATGAATCCTTAGAATTCCCGGCTTGAACGAATCAAAACAAATAAAATAATAATTTTTTTAAGCATTTAACTTAATAATTAATCACATTAAAAACTACACGTGTTCTATCCAGTGTGCTATCTCGACTCCTTATTGTACACATAGCGAAATAATAATACACGTAAGCTCCCCAAACATATATTATATGTACATATAGTACATCACATGACGTTAGTTAACTAAAATTTGATTTGTCGAAACCAAACGTAAAAAAAATGGCAGCCTTTGATGGGTAAAATGTTCTTGTTTCATTTCAATAGTAAAAGGCTATTTTCAGTATTGGACAGAAATAAAATTCTGGTAAGATATTTAATAAATGAAATGCTGCAAATCTAATCCTCAAAGAGAGAAAAAGCCTTAGCCCTTAGCATTGGGGAATTTACTTTTGCCATTAAATTAAAAAAAAAAAATGAAAAAAAAAAAATGCTAATAATTGAATTACGTAATAAAACAGTTTTGTAGTATTATTGAATATTTCCTCAAAAACTATGAATCGACGATAATTTTTCCACAGGTTTCGAACTATTCTAAGAGAAATTTCTTCAAGGTCAAAGTCAAAATCTTTATTTAATATAAATGTTTTACACGCTAGGCTTTTAGAATGTGAAACATCTAATGGCAGGACTTGAAGGTGAGACCGACGCGTATAGCATGACGGTAACGGTTACTTGGTGGTAGGATTTTGTGCAAACCCGTCTGGGTATGTAGCACCCACTGTTACATCTATTCTACCACCAGCAGCAAAATAGTAATACTTAGTGTCGTTGTGTTCCGGTTTGATGGGTGAGTGAGCCAGTGTACGCCAGGCACTAGGGACTTAACATCTTAGCAATGTTGGTGGTGCAGTGTTCATGTAAGAAATGGTTAATATTTCTCATAGATAGCCCATTTGTTAGACCACCTACCTAAATCATAAATAAATCCATCATGCCTTCTCACCATGTTTAAATAAATATCGATGTTTCTCATCGGCCGAGTTCCATGAAGGCTCATAATTTTATGCCAAAGATAATTTTGGTTTACAATAATGTTCTTCAGTATATTTGAAGTAATTTAGATACGATCCTGTCATACCAAAGGCGTAAATTGTCACACTATTTGATCTACCCTTAAGTACTTTGTTTATATTATATATTTATATATTTAATAACCGTTGTATAATATATACTATAGAGTATTTAATAACGAATGAGTACATCAAGGTTTTGACCTTTTACATAATCCTTATAACAATACAGAAAAACCTAACGTTAGATAACATCGCGACTTCAAGATTTGCAAATCTTACCAAGCTTGTTCAAATATATGATAAAAATTATTATTTTTAGACGTTTTATTGAAATTAAAACGTAAGGACATTTTTTTTTGTCAATCATCCCTTCCAGATAATCTCGTTTTATGTCATATAGGCGGACTGGTAGATCAGTGGTGACCATCATATGGTATATGATGGTCACCACTGATCAAAGTCATTAAATTAAGATTTTATGCATCTTGTGCCTGTATCACAAATCAAACCGAAACACAACAATAATAAGTATTGTTGTGGGAGAAGAACCCAGACGGGCTGTATAAGCAAACATCGTTGATCACCTCGTTGAACTTATTGATAAAGTAAGTGTGTTGGTGGTCTATTAATGTCTTATTGCTGGACAACCTGTTCATCTATCGAAGAGAAGACTATAATCAGGCTAGAATATACCAACACAATCCAATAATTATATTTCTCATTGGATGAATCATTGATTCGTCGATACACACGTGGAAGATTTCCATCGTATACGTGCAGGATTCCTTTCGTTGTTAGGAAGGTCTTGAGCATGGATGTGGATGGATATAGAGGCCAAAGAAACGATGGATGAATTGTGTGAAAACGATATGGCTGGAAAGAATGTTACTTGTGAGATGACGTCAGACAGAGAAGTATGGAAGAAGAAGACATGCTGCGCCGACACAAATAAAATTGGGATAAGGGCAGGAGGATGATGACGACGTACAGGATTATTTTACTGTCTAACACTAGATACACGGGGATTCGGTTCGGTTCGGTTTCAGTTTAAAGACATTCAGAGTCAATCATCCGAGAGTTAATGTATGTGATGTTGTCCAATATTTATAAGTCAGTCGAAATAATATCTGCAAAAACCTACCTCAAAAGAACCCGATTTTATATATAACTTTTTAATTCTTTAATCAATTATAATTTTAAATTAAATAATACGATCTTCATATTATCATTACTGCACGTGATTGTGTTATCTCTGAATTATTTATAACGACGCGAACCTGTTTTGTATATTGCATAGCATTCCAAGATCAGTTCGCCTTATCAGTATTGTGTCCTAAGTACATTGTTTAATTAAATTATTTGATGATACAATATTTTGTGTAATTCAACTGTTTTGTGTATGTTTAGTAATATGAGGATGATAATTTTGTTTATTTGAACACGATAATCTCTTAACTATTCGATCCGATTTGAAACAAAAATGTGGCCGTTATTCAAAGGCGGATCCAGATTTATTTGATTGAAACAGGGTTGTAAAGTAAACTCTACGAATGCACACTACATTGTATTTTGTTTAAAGTTTCGATAAATGAATAATTATAAAGTTCATTTTAAGATTTTTTACATTTCATTACATTAGCAGCCTGTAAATTTCCCACTGATGGGCTAAAGGCCTCCCTTTGAGAAGGCTTGGAGCATATTCCACCACGCTGCTCCAATGCGGGTTGGTGGAATACACATGTGGCAGAATTTCGTTGAAATTAGACACATGCAGATTTCCTCACGATATTTTCCTTTACCGTCGAGCAAGAGATGAATTATAAACACAAATTAAGCACATGAAAATTCAGTGGTGCCTACCTGGGTTTGAATCCGAAATCATCGGTTAAGATGCACGCGTTCTAACCTCTGGGCTTTCTCGACTCTTTTTAGATTTATGACGGATTAATTGAGATGCCCTGAATTCGAGACTGTTGTCACTGGGTGCCTGTCAGTTGCAAAATGTATGGTTAATTTTAGTATTTGTAATTTTTACTTTAATTAAATTGAGAGAGAAAGAGTTCTTCTATTTGTACGCTATTGTTTGGCATTAGGTATTTCACAGAAAAAACAAGTAGCCTTAAAATTAATTACTTACTCTCATCAAGTACAGTACTTTGCAAAAATAAAATAATAACATCCCTGATAATCTTCTATATCGTTCAACACATTGCTACGACTCTTAGTATCGACAGACAGGACTCTATCTACGAATTCTGCTAGTATATATAATTCGAATTATTAATTGAGACACGATTGTGGTTTAGGTATATTATTCTATACAAGACAATTATATATACTAAATATTATAATAGATAAATTAAAGTTCTATTTCACTGGTTTTAAATTCAGCTGCAAGTGTGACATATAGAGTGAGGAATATCACAATTATTAAAAAAAAATTCAATTGTCTACGTTTGTGTATTATTGTCTTTGACAGTACGCCAGAAAGTTATATTAGGGTATGCCGGAGGCTACTGAAGTAGTAATTAGTATATTAATTAGCTCTAAAATAAAAACAGTATTTAAAATTAGTTTGGAAACAAGGTTCATGATGGTCTGTCGTTCTGATAAGCTAAAGGCCTCTTCTACTTTATAAAGAATAGGCTCGGAGCTTATTTTACGCTGCTTTAAGGCGTTGTGGTCACAGATCTATATAACATAAGCATATATAAGCATAAGCAGCCTGTAAATTTTTCCACTGCTGGGCTAAAGGCCTCCTCTCCCTTTGAGGAGAAGGTTTGAAGCATATTCCACCACGCTGATCCAATGCCGGTTGGCGGAATACACATGTGGCAGAATTTCGTTGAAATTAGACATATGCAGGTTTCCTCACGATGTTTTCCTTCACCGCCGAGCACGAGATGAATTATAAACACAAATTAAGCACATGAAAATTCAGTGGTGCCTGCCTGGGTTTGAACCCGAAATCATCGGTTAAGATGCACGCATTCTAACCACTGGGCCATCTCGGCCACAGATTTATGTACAACATGCATTCTTCACAATATGAGATGACGTTTAATCACAAATTAAACAGGTGTTTTGCTAGCTTGTTTGAACCCGCAATAATCAGTTACTATTAAGTTTTACGTGTCCTAACTGCTGAGACATCTTTTTTTTCCATTATTAAAAATAATATCATCTAAAATTTATTTTACGATACAAACGTCATATAACTATGAATGTTCTAGATATATTTGTTGTCGACCGCGTCGAAGATGTTTTACTCAATGTAAATCCAGGTATTACTTACGAGTTTCTAGCTATAAAATTATTAAATATTTATTTTTTAAAGTTGTCAGAGAACAGTCAAATGATGGCGATGTAAACAATGTTATCACAAACACAATTTGTTTACAACAAATAATTTAGATTTATATACTAAAAGATATCAATTGTGTTACCTTAAGTAATTTAAAAATGCTAAATTTTATGCTAATATTAAACAATTTGATCTTAACTGATGCTACAATATTTTTAGGAATTACTTTAAGACTTGTCACTATAGTGGAATCATTGGGCGCGCCTGAACAAGACCGGATTTTGAGGTTTGGAGGTCCACAAAGGAATGGACGAATTATAAACATAATCTATGCATATGAGAATTGTTTGCCATGCAATGATATAACATCCATATACTTTATTATCTCTCTGTTATTGAGAAAGGTTGTAGGTTATATTACAATATAATGATTAAGGAACTATAAATAACGTTAAACAATATGAGAAATTGAGTTTAATAGGGGTTCGATCACAGTTAAAGCAGAGCGAAAGCTATTATTAAACTGGGTGAAGTTATTTATTAAAAAAAAAATATACTTTTCACTTACTTGAGCATTTTTATTTATCACTGCACAATGAATTTACAATTTTAAATAGTTTATTCAGACTATTTACATTATTAAAATACAGTTCCATTCCACTTTAACAGATCTACCCTCAAATTAGGGACAACTAATATTGAATCGAGATAAGAAATGCTTATTCGTTGTCACAGTGTATAAAAATCAGTACGTTAAGATTTATATTTAAAAATGTTGTATTACTCAAAAAAAAAAAATTGAATTTAAAAATGTTATATAATTTTGCGTTATTTATAATATGTAAAAAACGAAGTTACTTGTGTTATCCATTATTATTACATGCTCGAAGTTGTCTATGATTTGTCTGCTTATTACATAAAAAGTATCAATAAGAGACAATCGATTTTAATATTTTACTCACATTTTTTTTATTTTTTTTATATCTATATATATATTATAATTATTTTATTTATTAAAAATAAAACCCATAGAAAATATGTACGGAATTAATAATGTAATAACATCATGACGCTTTATAACCAATGGTTCAATTAGTTTAAACGAACATACGCAATTAAACGCACACAAGCTTAAATATGTCAAAAATTGACAAGCGAAATTTGGCATAAGTAATTTCTATACTATTATGCTTTGAAAATTAAATTAAGCCTGTAATCTCGACCGTACCGATCAATCTCCATAGCACGTGACATTAGCGAAATAATCTGTGTCCCCTTGGCATAAAACAAAACAAAAATAAATAATAATTTCTAGAAATAAATTAATATTTACTTTACAGCGCCATCTAGTGAAAAGTGATATAATCAGTATTTAATTTGTAGCGTTGCGACTATTAAAGGTCTTTGCACTTTATTATTTATTAACTTATCTTTAATAAATATTACAATAATCATATTATTGCATTCTACTGTACAAAATAAGTATTTTATAATACTGATAGTGCCCTGTACAATCGTTTATAAGTAGGCCAATCTTTTTATACATTCTCAACGAACAAGCAGTTGTTTTGTTTATAATAAAAAAAAAATCTATATAGGCAATAATTTGGCAAGACTGCGATGCTGACAGCCTCGTTGGTTTGGTTAGCGTATAAAGCCACTGATTCTTGTGTACTGTTCAAAGCCCATTTGGGTATTTAAAAATCTATTGTTTTTTACCCGGTGTCTGGAAATTGGAACTTATTCTATGAATGGGAGATGTGTTGGCTAAGCCCATTCAGCCCACTGGTTGAATAAAACCGTTTAATAAAATGGCTAGGCTTTTAATGACAAAACTTAATTAACAAATTGGCTGCGACATGTGTTCTGTGTACCACGACTAAGAACAATACATTACTTATGTAAACGGTTTTAAACTCTGGTACCATTTGTGTAACTCATTTGTAATTCGAATTTACTTGGTAGTAGGGCATTGTGCAAACCTTGTGCGTCTGGATAGGTACCACCCACCTATATTCTACCGCTTTACAACTTACTATTGTTGTGTTCCGGTTTGGAGGTTAAGTGAGCAAGTGTAACTACAGGCACAAGGAATATAACATCAAAGTTCCCAAGCCTGGAGGAGCATTGTCGATGTAAGGAATGATTAATATTTCTTACAGTGCCATTGTCTATGGGCGGTGGTGACCACTTACCATCAGTTGGTACTTACTTATCATAACCCACATGCTCGTCCGCCAAACTATGCCATAAAAAAAAACAAAACTTGTTATGTCAAACAAATATCAATTATCGTATCTAATGAGTATTCATTAGATATAATGTACGTAAACGTATTTTCCATTAATTAGCTTTTTTTTTTTTTAATTTCCATTGACGATGGTATAATAAAAATAATGCGTATGTTTTTCTTATCATATAACTAAATTTACAGTTTCCTCAATTGTTAATAAAATAAATTGTTTTCTTTTTTTTTAAATAAATGTTTCGGAATTATGATGTCAAAAGTATGGTAAACATTGATTTTTTTTTTTTATGAATAATGCCCTTTTGATAACACATCATCAAGATCAAAATCAAAATTTTCTTTATACAAGTGGGCTCATAAAAGCACTTTTGGTTCGTCATGTTACACGGTTGAATCAAATTTAAAGCTACCACCAGTTCCGAAAGAACCGGCAAGAAACTCAGTGGTTACTCTTTTCCTCTATTTTAATAACAGAATATGTATGTAAACGAAATATTTTTATATATCCTGTCTAGAAGTCAATAGAGACTAAGTCTACGCTTTTTAATGTTTAATATAATCCTGTATTGAGTAATATTGCCTTATTTATCAATGTTATTTTTATATGAGTGTTAAATTGTTTAGTCATACATAATGTTAAAAAAGATACAGTCTAGTCAGTCTCACATAGGTACCATTAATTGAGTCGAGATGGCCCAGTGGTTAGAACGCATCTTAACCGATGATTTCGGGCTCAAACCCAGGCAAGCACCACTCAATTTCATGTACTTAATTTGTGTTTATAATTAATCTCGTGCTCGGCGGTGAAACCTTTTTTTTTTTTTTGTTTAACGAGGAGGAAATGCATTTACGCATGCCGCCCGGTCGGGGGACCGGGACGGGTATGTGGGACTCAACCGGGAACTAATGCCCCGTGCCAGGGCACGCTAGTGCTAATGCCCTGTCCTACCCACTAAAACCATCCTCGGGTTTCCACCATGCCGCCGAGTGGTGAGGCCACGGGATCGCCAAGGGCATACAACCGCGACCCCACCAGCGGCAGCCGCCCTGAGGCGGCTGAATATTCATGGAAAGCGCGCCTAGTGCGCGGCGTTTCACCCCAACGGCGGTGAAACCTGCTTGTGTCTAATTTCAACGAAATTCTGCCACATGTGTATTCCACTAACCCGCATTGGAGCAGCGTGGTGGAATATGCTCCAAAACCTTCTCCTCAAAGGGAGAGGAGGCCTTAGCCTAGCAGTGGGAAATTTACAGGCTGTTAATGTAATGTAAATGTAATATATTACCGCCAAACACTATACAGAAAATGTAACTGTAGTCACAAGTAATATAACAGCTTAGTTCCTAAAGTTGACGCATGGGCAATGTAAGGAATCTTTATTATGTCTTATAGCGCCGCAATCTATTGACCATGGTGACCACTGTCCATCAGATGGTCCATTAACTGTAAGGAATGTTAATAATTTCATACATCATCAATGAACTTAACGGCTTAGTCCTTGAGATGTTATGTCCGTTCTGCCACACTCAAAATAATCATTTATATTCGTTGTCCTAATTAGTAAAAATATATAATACCATGTATTTATTAATATTGGTTTAAAATTTTCAAACTCGTTTATGAATATAAATTTAAATACATATAGTTAAAAAACATTGTTTGCAATGGTCTATTATCAAACTATTCGTAATTATATCGATTGAAATGTTGTGTGATATATAAAATAATTAAACATATTTTATAGTTCATTAACGCATTCTACACTAACATTATAATCCTATTACTAGACAATGTATTCCTCTTAAATCGAGAATAAAGATTCGGAGATTATTGATAAGTCTGCTCCTCTGCAACTTAAACTTTTCAGCGGCACTTCAAGATAAATTGTGAACGCAAATTTAACACAGCAACTCCGCGATGTTTTCTTGGATCTTATCGCCACGATATGTAGATTATATCCACTGTGCCGTCTCAAAACTAGTCTGAGAACTATTATTTCATTTCATAAACGTTCAATCGAATATTAAATTAAATACTAAGTTTTATTGCAAAATTTAAATCAGCTAGTCTTATTTTTTTTATAATATATATCCTAACGTACATGTTCAGGACATATGGATGGGCATGTTTTTTTTTTTATTTAATGGTTCTTTATGCGTCTAATATAAAGGCTAAAGGGTATGAATTACTTGGTGGTCCGTCTGGGTGGCCAGACTATATTCTACCGTCAGCAATACTTAGAATTATTGTGCTTGAGTTTAAGGGGTGAGTGAGCCAATGTAATGGAAAATAAGATGTTTTGGAACAAAGAATATGACATCTTAGTTCCCAAGGTTAGTAGCGCTTTGATGAATATTTCTTACAACTCCAATAATAGACATTTGACCTGATGATGACCTGGTAGCACATTTGTCCCATTTCATATAAAAAAGCATATTATATATTTTTTACTATTATCCAACAATATTCCAAGTGTCGCAATCATAATGAGTTTGCCAAATCTTTGTCGATCATATGAACGACGGCTGTAAACAAATAAATGAAGGAGATGACGAACGCATTAAAATCTTTCAAGTAAGTATTTAGTAATTATAAGAAATATCGTACTATCATGTGCTATAAGAAATGTACCATATTATAAAAAGAACTCATGATTCTGTTCGCATACTAATAAAAAGTGTTAGATGTAGCTTCATAAATATATATGTAATTCTATTTAATTGCATAGTATTATTAAAAAAAATAAAAAAACGTCGATTTTATCTATATTTACCAGATTATCTAACCAAGCCTAGGTTTTCACATAAAGATTCGATTTTGTGTGTTGTAGCCGCGATAACTTTTTTGTTTACAGTGTACCGAATTGCACCACGTCACGATCACGATCACGTCACGATCTAAAACAATTACCAACATAAAATTAACAAGCAAGCATTACCAAAATTTAAAATCGACATTCGATATTCAAATCGAGTCGACAGTAAAATATGCTCTCATTTATAATAATATATCGATATCGACTGCTTTGAAAATAGAATCGCGATAATTTTGTTTTACGTAGACGGTTGACTACACTACACAAAGTTCGCTATCGCGTTGTGATGTTCAAACATTTACCATACCTTTATGTAATTAAACATTCACAAAATGTTTTAACTGAGTGATAATACGTGATGGTAGACAGTTGTTCAGTGTAAGTGCGGTACAAAAATGGGAAAGTTGCATCAAGCCCAAACAAGCGTAGCGTGTGAGTTTAATTATTACTTAATATAAAAACGGCTTAAGTTTATATTTTGTTAATAGGGTTCTTGGTCATTATTGAATTATAACGTTATTTAAATAAATATATTTTTTATTAGGATTTTTCTATTAATTTAAATAAAAGCTTAAGTGTGTACGTTGTGTATGCTTTATGGTCATTGTTCATTTAAAGCGTTATTTAAAATGAAACTTTGATATTTTTGTACAAACAAAAAAAATAGAACAAAGCCATCCTATACTTCCACAAATAATAAAAAAATAATAAAATATATTTACTATAGATCATATTTATTAAATAAAACAACTATACTATAAAAATACTGTTAGCAAATATCAATTTCTTAGTAGATAAACTGTTTAGTAGATATTTGTTTGCAATTCTGGATCTTTAAGAATTAATTCCAACAATTTTGGAGGATGTGTACAATATTAGTAGACACTCAGAACTAAAAGGCTTAGTGGCAAAATATAATAAAATTATAAATTATATAAATACTTTACTTTTACAATTTATGTATAAAATACAAAATAAATAAAATAAATTAAAGATTATGTAACTACAGACACAGGGGACGTAACATCTCAGTTCCCATAAGTTAGCCCATAGGTAATAATGTTGATCTAGTGTCGAAATTCGATAGTAGTTCATTGTAATAAAATATAAATTGAGAACTTCAATATTAATATGACTGACTGACTGAGAACCAGAGATCGGCAAACTTACGGTATAGTAGCAAGCTCCATATTACTGCCAGATATACTGCTTCACCTGCTGTTGGGGAAATGGAGGTTCACTATTCCCATCGAGGGTTCCTTTGAGCGTGCCGTGGAGTCGAAAAGCATAAAAATTAACTTTCAAAACGTGATCGCAGCAAGTCTGCCCTTTTGATATCTTAAATTATATAAAAAATATATAGAAAACTTCAATGGCAGACACTTACTCCGGTTCCTTCTATATTTTTTTATAATTTCAAAGCTACTTAAATTTGACAAAAAATTAAGTTACTTCATCAGGGCTGAAATTTATATATATTATTTATATTATTATTATATACATATATCTACAAAAGCGGACACATAGGTCGGTTCTAAGACACAGGCAGACCACATAACAGTTTCTCAGTCGTGCTAATAAAGGTGCATGATTTTGACTTTCTCATTGTGAATGGCAGAGAATCATCTAATCTCTCAGCCAATCTACACCGAATTTGACGAAATTTGGCACAAAGCAACATTGACCTCCAAGGAAAGACATAGACTTAGGCCTTAAACGCGAGCGAAGCTGCAGTTAATTCTCTATAAATATGAAAAATAAAATCTCATAAATAGACTGAAATATTGTTACCAAATACTGGTACTTAAATCTAACTAAAACTGAGTACAAGGAGCCAGGCTGTTCGTAAAAAACTTTACTTAGGTATTGACTTTAAGAAATATACCCAATTTCACATAAGGCTTATTTCGACAAGTATTAATGCCACGTTGCTTAGTTGGTTTTTTATTCCTAATACCAAACGAACTAACTTTAAAACGCGGGCGAATCCGCGGGCGACAACCTATATTCTATCAATCAATCTAAACTTACTATATCGCTTGCGCAATATTCTTAAAGAGGAATAAGTAAGTACAGAGATCCCTATTCACTTCCTAATATATAGATTAATAAGGAAATGAGCGAGGTCTTGCAGATACCTAAGAGGAATAAGTAAGTACAGATATCTCTATTCACTTCTTAATATATAGATAATAAAAAAAAAAAGGATTTTTGCGGATCCACTAGTAAATGGGCTCGGTTCGCCATCATCATATAAAACCTCTAAGAAGACGAAATGTCATTATAAAGTAAGTTAAAACGTTCTAAAGCTGTAAGAAGGTTTTAAAATTTTTGTACTTACACAATTAAACATTTTCTGATTATAACTTATCTATTACTTCTAATATTAATTTAAATAATCTGTTTCAAAGAGCGTCTAGATATTAACTATTAAAATAAACTCGTGTTAAAGTTGGTACTACTAAACAGGCATACCTTTGAGATGATAGAGCTTCATGCAAAAAAAAGTATCAGAGTTTTAATGTCACACTACTGGGTTCAGTTTCTCGTTTGAGGAGGACGATGTAGAGCTTATTCAATACACAATGCAATATGAGTTTGAGCAGACATATATCGCAGATCTTCATACGACTCATGCAGGTTTTCTCACGATGTTTTCCTTCACCGAACGCGTAAGAAACACAGATAAAACATAATAAAAACTCATTGGTGGAATAAAACATCAATCGTATGCAATGTATTTTTTAATTATATCACCAACAAAGTACACAAATACTTAATTACGGAATTGACGAAATAAAGACAAATAACAAAATGGATTAATCTTATGTGCCTAATTCTCGCTTGCGTTTTAGGCGTTGGTCGTAAGGCATAAAATAGTAGTCCTAACTTTCCTTAAAGTTCACGCTTGCTCCGTACCAATTAAAAGAGATTCAGGGGATTGGCTGTGAAAGAGCAACAGACAGACAGACAGAGTTACTTTCACATTTATAATATTAGTATAGATAACTGCCTCATAAATAAGGTAACAAACGTAGCCCAAAAATTTCAATATGAATATAAAAATATGAAAAAAAGTGAAGATTAATATAAAAAACAAAAACATTATTAATGAAGAACTGTTTATTGGTCGCATTATTATTATTATCATTAATTATTTGTTCTTAATCTGTCAATTGAAATTTTATTTACTATAAATGAGGTCGAGAGCAATATTGTTGAACTCTGACAAGTCGTTTTCTAGATTCTCGATATGAGCAAATATTTAATATATTATATATTAAATAAATATTTATATATAAAAGCGAAATACCACTCATGATAATGAATGACGAAATTTCAGAAACTATAACACCTACAAACTTGAAAGGGGGTAGAATAGGGGTTGGAAGTTTGTTTTATAAATTTCACGCGGGAAAGCAGGTTCAGCTATTAGCTATACAGATATAGAATAGTTTTTCATTTACTACGCTTCTGATAAATCTACACAGCACCAAAATGACTTCTTTAGTAGTGCCGCTCGTATTTTTCCTATCAATCAATCATTAAATCATATTTATTTTTGTTTCAACGATAAGTTTAATAAAATTGTATAAAATTGATTTATTCATGATAACAATTTTAATGATCTAGTTGTAACCAGTTTTAACTAGAATGAGAGACCTGGAATTACCAGATTGAACTAGTTCAAATTTAAATATATTTGACAGATTATTATTATAACATTTATGTATATATATTGTTTTGATAACATTATCTTATAATGTTTTCAAAACATAATCATTGCACATCTTCTTTCCGTTTACCTGATGTGAAAACTCCTTATTCTTCTCCTCTCCACTTCTTCACATTTATGGATACCGGGCGTTCGCCAAACAGAAGAAATCTTCGAAGGAATTTCTCATGTGTAAATTCATAGCACCCAGATATTTTTCTAGGTGTATAGATATAGTTATATTATATACAAGACTATTTCCTTTAGTAAATTTATATCACTGGACACAATCAGTACAATGATGAATTAATCCACCTGTCATATATTTCCGAGATCTTATCAGACGTCATATGATTGTAGGTCGAATGGAATAATGTTATATTTATAAAAACCCCTCTTTCTATGATTGAAATAAATTCTACGTGTGATAACGAATTGTCAATTGTAGAATGCAGTACTTATAACTTTAACCAAATATTTACTAATTAATAAATTACCAGTTGTTATCAATGTTATTTATAAAATATTTCAATCCATGAAGCTTTAGAGATGGATATCAAAAACAACAAGTCCGATGATACTGATATTTTTAAATTTCGAATTGAACTAAAAGAATACCAAATCAACCTTTCGTAAAAAAAATAAGGAGGCGTTTTTTTTTTGTAATGCCCAACTGCAAAACTTCTAACCCGATTTTCACAAAATTTTGACTCTAAAGACGCAACGCATCGGAGAAACTTATAGTATAGGACATTATTATATTGGTGCGTTTTGCAGTTTCACCCACTTTTAATTTAGTCTATTTAGATATGATGTGCGAATTTTATGCCCATTTTTATGGTAAGCTATGGTACGGTAGAATAAGGTCCAAACATTCTCCTCCAATATCGAGGAGGTCGTAGCCCAGCAATCAGACCAATCAGCATAACTTTATTAACATTTTATAAGAAATTTAGCAACTCTGTTTATAGAAAAGGGAATGCAAAACGGTCGAAATTTGTATTCATTTTTTTTTTTATTCTTTTTTTTTTATGGCATTGGTTGGCGGACGAGCATATGGGCCACCTGATGGTAAGTGGTCACCGCCCATAGACAAAGGCGCTGTAAGAAATATTAACCATTCCTTACATCACCTATGCGCCACCAACCTTGGGATCTAAGATGTTATGTCCCTTGTGCCTGTGATTACACTGGCTCACTCACCCTTCTAACCGGAACACAACAATACAGTGTACTGTTATTTGGTGGTAGAATATCTGATGAGTGGGTGGTACCTACCTAGACGGGCTTGCAAAGCCCTACCACCAAGTAAATTTGCATTTATTAATTTGCGTTAAAGTTGCATCACTATCTGTTCCACGCGCTTCTATTTTTTAACCCAAGGGCTAATATTTGCTTAGTAATTAATAATAAACACAAGACACATAACATCTTTGAAAGTGATCAATGGCAGCGTATGGCAATAACGGCAGGGCAGGTGAACAACCTGATTTTTTTTTTATATTATACCTATATCATTTTTCTCATTTTCTAGGTTCCATTGGGAACATGCTGGTTGGTCTTCTGTATGTGTGGCCATCATACACGCTACAATTATACACAGACAAAAATACAACTCTGCTTTCTTCACCAATGACTGAATTAGAGAGCTCCTTAGTAGGAAGTTTGCCTTCATTAGGAGCGATGGCGGGAACGGCGATGATTGGTTGGATTTTGAGTGTCTTCGGAAGACAGAAGGGTGGACTTATCATAGCTCTGCCACTTATGGTAACTTGTTTGGATATACACAGTATATGAAAATACTTGATAATAATGATATTTGAAAATTCTGTCAATGCATCGTATAGTCAGGCCTTTATTAATAAATAGTTGACTTCTCCCATCGAATTGTTTGTAAAGGAAATGATAAAATAAAATTCAAAATTAAATCAATTTAAAAATTGATGGGCTAAAATCGAATCATTAGAACACGTCTTAGGTTCATTAAGAGAGTACAACTTGGAGCGATTTAAATTAAGGGATGATCACCACATGGTTCTGTCAGCGTAGTAAGACACATATTTTTTTCATAGCAAATTTTTAAGTAGATATTCATATAGACAAGCTCATGCCTGCAAAGATCAATTCATAAATAAAATATTCTTATGTTCCAGATATCTTGGTTGATGATCGATCTGACAAGTTCATCAATTGTCATACTTATTGCGAGGTTCATTGGAGGTACATCTGGCGGTGCCATTATGGTTCACTCGCCCATCTTTATATCTGAAGTTGTTGAAGAATCTATACGTGGGACCTTGACATCAGGCTAGTTTAAATAATTGACTCATTATTCTCAGCATTTCAAAATTACTTTAAGTAAGATTTAATTGGTTCTTTTTCCATTTTTTTGTGACTTTTTAATATAGTTAATAGTCCAGTTAAAGACAACATGACATGATCATGACTGCTGGCATGGTATCAGGAAAGCAAGACACAACCCGTGGTTTAGTTAAAAGAGGAAAAATATTTTCAGTAAATATTTCAGCAACACCAATTCACCTCGTCCGATAATTCTAAGCATTTGACAGACTATTGGCATCTTTACCTAATAGAACATTGCTTACCGTATGTTAAGTACATTTTTGGTTAACGTACTGTTCTATGAGCCTAATATGGGTCAGCCCAGCCCAATTTATTTTTCGAATTTATCCCATCATGCTCGCCGGTAAAGAAAAACACAGCGAGGAAAACTGCATGTGCTGTATGAAAGTAATATTTAGTATGTATTTGAAAATTTATGAAGGAAGGAGTTCCTTAGATATGTTTCAATTTTAATTTTCCATTTACAGCACCGATCACCTTCTACTGTCTAGGGGTCCTCCTTTCGTACCTCCTCGGATGGTTTTTAACGTACAGGTATATTATATGGGCAAATATTATTTGCTGTCTGATCTACGTGGGCCTTATGATGACTATTAACGAGAGTCCTGTACACCTAATGAGACAAAAGCGGGAAGAGGTAAGTGGACGAAAGTTCGTGTCACTGGACATTATTCTATGTACAAACTAGTGAAATATCATAAAGTAATTATGTCCTTAACGTTTAAAATAAGTACGCATAAAAACAAAATGTCATGTTTCAAAAAATAACGAATGACGGACGAAATGAGTTCTGCAGAAGAGCTGATCATACTTGAAATAATATATATAATTAATCTTTGGAAAGTATTCGTAAATTTCGGGGTGAATTCTGTTACTATATAACGTCTAGGATACATTTCCGGTTCTATTCCAATCAAAGTTTCCCAAAAATATAAAACTCGTCTTAATCGTAACTTTGAGCCAATGATATGATCCCGTTCATAGTCCCTACATCGATTGAACAGCAACTGGATCATTGTATTAGTAAAATAGAATGTTTTTTTTGCCGATTTATATATTTGAACATTAAGTAAAAAAAATATATTAATAAATAAGACACATCATCTAACAAAAAAATATATAGAGGATAAAAAAGCATAAAGGTAATATGCACATACTAGTTCACTTGTAGATAGGATATATTATATAAAAATATTTGTATTTAATTTACTGCTGTGTTTCTCGCGGTTTTTCTTGGTAAATTCTGCCTTCCTATTGGAAGCAATACATTTAATACAGTTCTGTAAAACTACGATGCAAAAGTGCTTAAAAAGCCCACTTGAATAAAATGTTGATGTTATTTGACCGCTCACATGCAGACTATACAGATATTAATTGTAGAAGGTATTTTATTGCAGGACGCTCGTTTGGCTATCGCTCATTACAGAGGAGCGTCGATCTCCTCAAAAGTTGTGATGGAAGAGTTTTCAAGACTAAAACAGCAGATAACGCCTGCCGTGGAACTAATAGCAGTTGATTCTGGTAGAAGTTTTGCATTATTTTATGCCATTTAATGATAAGTATTTTATAACGCCAAAGGTTATACGCGTTGGCAACGTAAGGCATGATTAATATATCTTAAAGAGCAATGTCTATGCCTGATATTAACTACTAACCATCAGATGGCATACATATATATGTCGAAGCATCAAAAAGTTAAATTAGGATTTATTTATTTTTATCGTACACGCTGGTAACGTCAGCATGAAGTACAGAAAACGGGGCAGCTGAATGTGACATAGTTAAGAGAATAACAAAAAGATGATATATTACGAGAGTGAACAAATAGACTTACATTTTGGATATCATAATTTCTGATAATGAATTGAAAAATGATGTATGTATATTATAATATTATAAAGAGGTAAAATCTACGGAACTTATGTTGCAGTTCTAAAACAAAGCACTGGTAGATCGTTTCATTATTCTTGAGTGCTATATGGTATGGATTATATTGGTATCAGCTCATTACTTTATTGACAAATTCCACATGTGCAAAGTCGCTAGTTTAAGAATAAAATTAAACATCGCCCCTCTGTATCTTTTTCGCTCGTTTATTTATGTTTTAGATGCTAAGGCTGATGAAGCGGAAAAAGAAAAACTGAATTTGAACAATGACGATGAGGAGAATCCGAAAATGTCATCATTCAAAATGTTGTGTGAGTTTTTTATTTATATAACGAAAAGACGCAACTCAAAATAGATTTTAGTAAGAGTACTCATTCTGAAATGATGAATTGAAAAGATTCATTCATTTTAATCCTGTTCTCCTGGTGTTTTGTTTGCGGTTATATATTCTACCGCTAAGTACAAATACTTAGTATTGATGTGTTCCAAGTGAGCCAGTGTAACTACATGCACAAGGGACATAATACTCAGTTCGTAAGGTTGGTAGTGCATTGGCGATGGAGGAAGGAAGAATGGTTATTTCTTTATATGCCAATATCTATGGTTAGTCGTAACCACTTACCATCAGATGTCTGAAAATCCCTAGGCAGACATGTCAACGTCATTTTTAAAGAATGTTGTGCAAATTGTTAGACCAAGCAATCATAGTCTCAGTAAAAAAACTTCAAACACAGATCCTAGATGGCGCTAGTTGTACCAACTATTATAAAGTTTGTAAGCTATCAGCGAGATTTAAACGGGGAAATTGAAGAATTTAATTGAATATGTTTGACTCTAATTTACTATAATATTGAGCAATGATATAAAATTTAAAATTATGTCAAAATATATAACTCAACTAAGTTATTAAGTCAAATAATACGTGATAGTTTGAAGACAATTCTAAAAAAAAACACGGTTAAAATTTATTGTACGGACACTAGCGCCATCTGTAATTGAAACTTTAATTTTGTTTCACAGTCGTCTCCCCGTCATCGCGACGAGCTTTCACTGTAGTTGGTCTTACGCTGTCTGTACAAGTAAGTATAAAAACTTAAATACATTATTAATTATATATTTTATTTGTTCGGAATATACGTGTTTCAAATTTAATATTTTAACGTATACAAGACACCAGTCCTTATAACTGAATGTTAGTGATGATATTTTGTACATGGGAATGTATATTTATAAAGAATTAAATAAATAGAATTGTGGTTAATGCTATGTGTTATATCGATATAAAAAATAACAAAAAAAATATGTTAATAAAAAATAAAAATGATGCTAGCAGAGCGTGGTTTCGATCCACGGACCTCTGGGTTATGGGCCCAGCACGCTTCCACTGCGCCACTCTGCTCTTGACGTTTTAGTTGAAATTGTTTAAGATTATTTAACATTGTAAACATAAACGCCTTTTACTAGCTTTACTATTTTTTATTTTTAACGGATTGGAAATAAGGAGAGTGTTTTGTTTTCTTTGTATCTATGTATATAAGCGATTTTTATTGTTCTATTTTCTATCTTTTAACTCAATATTGGGATCTGGGATGGTTCAATATTAAAGGTACAATAATAATTGTATTTGTGCTATGACAATAATACAAAAAAAAACTATTTTAAAACAAAATTAAATCAATTTAGAACAGAGAGAAGTCGTCATATAAATATAATGTTTAACCTTTCTCTACGATTAACAAATCGTTCTAAAAGCACTTTAGATTAGTGCGTGCAATATTGAACACACCTTTGGTATACGATGAGCGGTTAGGTACAGAAGCAAGGAGTTTCAAGGTCATAAGGTTCAATTTAATTCTAATTAATCTATCGTTGATGGGTTTTATTTTAACAGGTGATGATGGGTATGGTAGCGGTGCAGGTTTATGCCAAGGACATATTCGGGAGTGCTGCACCCAGTCTCTCCTCACATTTCTGCTCCGTGATGTTTGCGCTGGTCCTCCTCTTTGGAAGCCTTTTAAGTGCTTTGTTTTCCGACAAGTTTGGAAGACGGGTGAGTATTTGAACAAAATTATCACCAAGCCAAGACTTCGTTTTGTAAATAACTGGAATGAATAAGTAAATTATAGCTGAAACCAACCTGACAATATTAGCAAAGATAAATTTACTAAATTTATGATCGCGGTTGTAATTGCATATAACTTTGGTAAATAAAGGTATGACCTTGTTACATAGAGTTGCGCATAATCTTTATCAACAACCTAAGGATGTAAATTTGTATAGCGTTATTTTAAAAAAAAGTTATTATTATTCAGCTGTTCTAAATTTGAAAATTGACGTCTCAATATTCTCGAATAATCGATTATTTTGTCCAGAATACGCTCAACCGATTATTATAGATTTCACCAAAATCAATTACATTGTAAAAAACGCAATCTAGATTCAAATAGATGACCTGATACAAATCGGTGCATTAGTATGTGTGAATAGCACTTGCGTCGTCTCATTCAGTTCCAAGACCAAGAAATGAAAGTAGTACTTTCACGTGCGATCCGAAAACATCACTGAACTATCTAATCACTAAAAATAAGTGCCCCTTGCTTCAGTGAATAGTCTTTAAAATCACTCTCACTATCGTTTTGCTGAGTAAGTGAGTTCCGATTTTTTCGTGTGTGATTCCAAATAGTTTCTGATGCGTTGAATGATTGTGGTAATATCGTTTTATGGTTTGGAATATTGCCAAGTGTCATATATCGTCGTATTATGAAATCTGATGAGGCTGTCGACGTAATTTGAAGCAACGAACTCCAATACATAAATTGGTAGAGTTAGAAACAATTATTTAGGCAACAAATTTGACTTTTTCAATATAGCAGTCAAATACCTCTACTAAAGTCAGTTTCTTTAACAGGTCCTTCTCGTAACCTCTTCAATCGCTGTGGGGCTCTGTCTGGCAGGGATGGGCGTACTTATTCAGACCAGCATTCTACCCCCATGGGTGACAGCCGTGCTCATATTGCTGTTCTGCTTCTCTTTCATGTTTGGCTCTGGGAGTGTACCATACGTGTTGCTAGCGGAAGCTTTTATACCAGAGGTATGTAGTTATTATGTCATCGAAAAACATATGAATATATTATAAATGAGTATTTCCAATGAAAGGCTGCGTGAGCTGTATTAATTCAATTCATACTTTGGCTTTGGCTTTCAGTTGTGCAAATTATGTGCACTAACATTTGACATCTTAGATGTCATAATAACGGTACATTTTGTAGTCATTATCACTATTAAAAATACACCGACATGCTTACACAAATACGCCTGTGTCGATATTACGAGTTTACGTGCCTCATAAGCTGCCTCCAGATCTTTTGTCCGTACTGTACCTCCAAACTGATTGGATTTTTGGATGTTTGGATATACGGCCTCAGCGTCATGACTCGTTTGTGTCAAAGGTGATACAAAACTTCACACAATGTACACGCGATGATCGCAGCGACGTTACGGTCTATTCTAACTTTGCGTCTAGAGTTTTTCGATCGCGACGCTGATACGAAACGGAGACACGGAAAAAACCACGTATCTAGACGTAGCTTTATATATTTTCTTCTACTAAATATCACAATAAAATTATAAACAAATATAGAACACACATTATTCTAGAAACATATTTGTCAAAAAATAATTTCTAGAAGTTCGATTAATTACAGTAGTATTTGAGTAGGATGTTATTATTATTTGCCTAAAATTTGTCCTTTTCTATAACATCTATATTCATATTATTAAGAGGTAAAATTTGTGTATTTGTATGTAAGAGTTAATCTCATCATATAACGATTCAATTATAAAAAAAAAATACCACAATCCTGAGCGCATGGCATAATTATATTTATGGATATGGCATAACTGCTTTTATAAAAGATCATCTTCATCGTCATCATGACCAGCCTGTGTCATTCCACTGCTGGACGTAGGCCTCCCGCAAGGCGCGCCACTGAGCCCGATCTTCGGCCCTTCTCATCCATGTTCTATCGGCCACCTTCCGTATATCGTCGTATTATAAAAGATAATATGGATTATCTTTTTTACTAAGCTGCACCCGTGCGAGGCCTGGGTGCATCGCTAGTAGTTCCTTCTTTTTACATTTTATACAAACTGACATACCAACTAATACAAATTAAATATTGATAAGAATGCTACTTCAAATTGAAATATGACGTCACAGTTCTGTAAATATCAAATAAAATAAATTTACATTTAGATAAAAATAACGACATTATCTTCATTGCAGAGTTTGAGGAATAAATATTTTATCTTAAACAATCGGCGCCGAGATTGTATATTTATTTTATACATACATATATTTATATACATATAATCGTTGTGTACGTTTGTATGTCATCGAATTCCTAAGCGGCTGTATGTGATTATTTTTTTTTTATAATCAAACACACGACCCGAGGGTTTATTATAGAAAGAGCCTTGTCTGTTTATCTTTCAAGTCTTAACTACAGTACCTCATTCAATGATTAGATCGAGATCAATATGAAATCTTACAGTCTGTCAGGGGTACAGATAAGACTTTTAGTTGGTGGTAGGGCTTTGTGCAAGCCTGTCTGGGTAGGTACCCCCCACTCATCGGGTATTCTACCGCCAAAAAGCAATACTTATTATACTTCCGGGTTTGAAGGGTGAGTAAGCAGTTGTAACTACAGGTACAAGGGAGAGGACATCTAAGTTCCGATTGGTGGTGCATTGACGATGTAATGCTTAATATATCTTACATCACCAATGTCTATGGACGGTGATGACCACTTAAAATCAAGTGGCCCATTTATCCGACCCACCTAACCTAAAACCTGCCCCCCTCACACGTGGATGTAGCCGCGGACGGTCTAGTAATTAATAAATGTCATGCATCATTAAAAACATTCAGCTATAATAAATTGGATTAGTAGAACGAAAATCTTTTTATTATTGGTCATGAATCATTATCATACAAGGAATATAAAAAGCCTGGAAGTCATCAATCATGATTTTAAGAGATAATTTCGTATCACATTTAGTTCTGTGTAAAAAAAAAAGTAAATATTCTTCTTTAATTTTTTCTATGTTTTTGTATAAGACTTGGGCATTTTTATTATGTTAAAACTTAATCAAATTGACTTCAACTAATTGACTTTCATTTAAGTAGGGTTATACGCATAACTCAATCGACTTTTTACATGTTTTAGTTAATTTATGCACAGAACTTTTTTGGCACTGATTTCTATTATTGCACATTTATGCTTATTATTAAATATCTTAGAATAGATCTGAAATGTTAGTGTTTCGTACTTAATTCTGAAAGTGTTTCATTCACAGTAGGTCAAAAACCTTCTAGTCAATTAAGGGTTAAATGCGAAATGCGAATACTATTGATTAAATATAAATGGTACGAACAAGAAATTTGGCATTTACAATTTTTTGCACGAAATAAAAACACATTAAGTAATGTAATTAATGTATCCTCAATGGATTTTTTCGGGGTTTTGATTTGGTAATTAAGGAAATATATTTATAGTTTAATGTTTACTTGAAGTAATCCAGATCGAAAAATATTTGTGACATGAGGATGTACTTTGAGTGAAGTGAATATTAGCATTAGCGGCCTGTAAATGTCCCACTGCTGGGATAAAGGCCTCCTCTCCTTTGAGGAGAAGGTTTGGAGCATATTCCACCACGCTGCTCCAATGCGGCTTGGCGGAATACACATGTGGCAGAATTTCGTTGAAATTAGACACATGCAGGTTTCCTCACGATGTTTTCCTTCACCGCCGAGCACGAGATGAATTATAAACACAAATTAAGCACATGAAAATTCAGTGGTGCCTGCCTGGGCTTGTACCCGAAATCATCGGTTAAGATGCACGCGTTCTAACCACTGGGCAATCTCGGCTCAAAGTGAATATTATTATCTTATATTTCCCATACTTAACAACAACAACTTACTGAGTTGTAGGGCATTTTGCAAGTACGTCTGGGTAGGTACCTCCCACTCATCAGATATTCCACCGCCAAACAGCAGTACTCAGTATCGTGGTGTTCCGGTTAGAGTAAGCCAGTGTATCTACAGGCACAAGGGACATAACATCTTAATTTCCAAGGTTGGTGGCGCATTGGCAAGGTATGGTTAACATTTCTAACAGCACCATTGTCTATGGGCGGTGGCGACTATTAAAGATCAGGCGGCCCATATGCACGTCTGTCAATATATACCATAAAAAAAACTTACTTGGTGGTAAGACTTTGTGTAAGCCCCTCGACCGATATTCTACCGCTAAAAATTAGTACTTATTATTGCTGTGTTCAGGTTAAAAGGTCGAATGACCCTTGTACCTGCCATCACACTAACATATTAGTCGGTAGCGACGTATGTTTCTTTTATTTAATTTACAACATCCTCGTTTCTCCTCCTCACAGTTTCCCGTTCCTTTTATATTTTTACTGAAAATCAGCATATCTCCGCTGGACTTCGAGCTTGTCGTCTTCTTGGAAGACGTGGCCCAAACTGACATTTTTTTTTTCTTCAATTTAATTAAGGCGACTTATGTTGTCTATTACCATGACAAGGGTGTCAATTATTATTTTTTATAAAGAAATAATAATAATATAATTTAACACAATATAAATATCAACTAATCATGAATATTTTAAAGTTTGGCTATAAATAATAAAGAAAGATTATTGAAAAATTGCGCTGTTACAGGCTGTGTCAACTGTTTATTTTTTGTGTGTTCATGATCAACACACTGACGTAAGGAACACGTTAGTGCTCAGACTGTACTAGTCTTATCCGATGTGTTTTTATTTCTCCATCAGGTACAAAGCCTCGCTTCCATGCTGTTAATGGAATGGGTGTGGCTCCTCAATTTCTTCATCGTGGGCGTCTTCCCCTACATGGTCAAATTCTTCGGAGTCCACGGATCTTTCTACAGCTTCGCTTGCTTCGCTGTTATAGACACCATCATTGGCCTATTTTTAGTGCCGGAAACAAAGGGACTCACTAATGAACAAATACAGGAAATGTTTTTGAGGCGACGGAAATAAATTTAATTATATTGTAGATATATAAATATATAGAGTACATAAATAGACAAAGACAAAACACTTCTGTAACTTTTGATCACGTTACGTTTTTCAAATTTTGGATACAAATATGCTCGAAACAGACAATACTCAAACGATTATTGTCGAAAACTAGTTGTAATAGTATGTTGTAAATGTTTTGTTTAATTATGATTTTATGAACATTTCATTTACCAGTTATAGGGCTTTGTGAACCCGTCTGGGTATATACCCATTCACTCACGAAGGCGCTCCCCTCCACGCTAAAATATCAGTCATGCGTTAGCATGACGGACGCTCGTGCTAACAAGATGTATTAGTGTGCGTGAGACGGCTAAGAGTAGAGTCAGCAAAAAAAGAATCAATTTAGATTATATTTGTTAAATTAATTAAATTTGAAAGTGCACCTACTTGAGTGGAGAGATTTATAAAAACCACTAGCATGTTAATTATATTTAGTATGAGAAATTTACTGATTTTTTTAAATGTTTTATTGGAATAAGACTACCTTTGTACGCTTTCATTTTCTTGTATAAGTAATTAAAAAGCCTGTTTTTTCATTTGCATATAATAAAGAAACTGTTTATTATTTTCAACAACAACAAGAGCATATCGGGATTAGTAAACCAGTATGCAATAGTAATAAATCTTCAATCCCATTTTGTTGGTCTGGTCACCGTGTTAGAAAGGACGTATATTTCTTAGTTTTTTCAGGCAGATTGGACCATTTAATAATAAGCAGTCAATGTATATAAACCTTCCTTTGTTATTGATAAATATTATACAAATATAGAGATGTATAAATAGTTTTTGGTCTTCTGCGAAGGTCAAGGGCTTTTGTTATATTAATTATAAGGAAATTGGCCAAATTTTGTTTTAATTGTATTAAATATATGCTAATGTAATTAATCTAAGTCTTGAAATATAAAATAATTTTACTTACCTATTATTATTATTATTACACTCCTTTACTTTTCGATTGAGGGTGTTTGTCAGAACAACTTACATGTTCTCCCAGTAATTCCCAAAGTCGAACTAACTAAAACTTCGAAATTCGAAACTCGCCTCTTTATTTTCATAAAAAATGGGACGTTACTCTTTGAATGAGAAGGGTGTATATATATATATTGTCATTATAGCTTCAGCATATACTTCAATTTGAGTTAATTTTAATAGCAACGAGTTTTAGACATCTATTTATTTTAAATATCGATCAGTCGAAAATCTAGCTTCGTATATAAGGTACTTAATGGATGGTGGAACTTGAAATTGTTACCAATTTAACAAGAAAGTCAAGCAAAGACAAGAATAGACAAGGCCCATCCAATATTCGCTGGCTATGTACATATATGTATAAGAGATCCGAGATGTCCCATTGATTATAACGTGGGCATTTTAACCGATAATTGTGGATTCAAAATTATTAAATAATTGTTGCAGCCTGTTAGAATAAGCTACAAACATTCTCCTCAATGGGAGACATTACCGTCTTTACCATAGGGCAGGGCCCCCATCCTTGGACAGCCCCGAAGAACCAACAATTTGTTTCACAGCCTTATGCTCACGTTGACTGCTATACATTATATTTTCGGAATTGTCATATCTGTAAGAAATAACTAACATATTTATCAAAAGGCTAGTGACGATAGTCGATATTAAAAGTAGAAAGCTATAGACTTGCTCTTCATGATAGAAATAGATATACTTTAGCCATAAGATTGTACAACCAATCAGATTCCTACGAATTTAAGAAAATTACCGCACCGTTTATTTGAAAAAATACTTAAGGCCTATAAGCAAATTAATTGTACATCGTAGGAAATATCTACCAAAATGGCCCCAAATTCAAGGGTACTCAAGGGCCCCAGCATAGCTTGAGACGTCTATGATGGGAGAGTCCAGAAGTGGAACATTTAGTGGCTGCAATTTACGTTATGTATATATACGACCGTATATATATATAGTAAGCAGTGTTTAAACTATATTTATATTATTGGAAAGATAAATAAGATCATGGAGTCCAGCATAAATGGCATTTACTATAGACCTACTTAATATTATTTACGACCGACTTCAACAGTAAATCTAACACTTGGCTTACTTTCGAACAATGGAACTCAGTTGAGGAACTCGTAATATATATTGTTCATAGAATTCGAAGAGGAACATTCTACTGAAGTTATTATGGATT
The DNA here is from genome assembly GCF_905147765.1 of Vanessa atalanta. Classification (NCBI taxonomy): domain Eukaryota; kingdom Metazoa; phylum Arthropoda; class Insecta; order Lepidoptera; family Nymphalidae; genus Vanessa; species Vanessa atalanta. The sequence goes on along the minus strand of NC_061894.1, from coordinate 1,427,840 downwards.
ACTCGATTGCTCAGTGGCTAATTTTGAGGCAGAAAACGAAGTTCAAAGCCCGGCTTTGATATTATATAATCAATGGTTGTTGGAATTTTCGCTCAAGAAATTATCAGCTCGGATTTTTTATGTTGGTAGTATTGAGATAATAGTTGGAAAGTATATCTTGTGTTGGATCTCCTGTGATAATGATAATATGTTCTGTGCAGGTGCAAGTCTATCGTTGCTTGAGTATCGTCGTTCTGATCTAACGTAAATATTATACTGATCATAATTTAAATGAGTTTTACAGTTGCTGTATGGGTAAGTAAATTGGAACAACTGTAGACAATTAAGACATTTGTTGGTTGTCTATTTTCATATACTTTTTGTCGATAATTCATATATGTACATACATTTATAAATCAACCATATATGTATCCACGAACCCGTATTTTAGTATCGTGGTGGAATAAACTCCAAAGTCTCGAAAGAAAAGATTCTGGACAGTAGAATGATTTTTACAGACTGTTTTTTTTTTTAGTATAATTTTTTCAATATTATTTATACATATAACATAATATTTTCGTACACATATATATGTATGTAACAACGAATTCTAATAAACCTATAAATTATATGAAGCTAAGGAAAAAAAATCGTCGTTTTAATCGATTATGTTGGATACGAATACGTGTATAAATTGAAGTACATTACATAGAAAAAAAAACTGTATTTACCAGATTATAATACTTCTAAATGCAGTGTTTTTTTTATCGTATTTGGTCGTAGGCCTTTGTGCAATTACATTTACATTACATTAACAGCCAGTAAATTTCCCACTGCTGGGCTAAGGCCTCCTCTCCTTTTTGAAGAGAAGGTTTGGAGCACATTTAGCCACGCTGCTCCAATGCGGCTTGGATACACAAGTGGCAGAATTTCGTTGAAATTTGACACATGCACGGTGTTTTCCATCACCGCCGAGCATACGATGAATTATAAACACAAATTAAGCACATGAAAATTCAGTGGTGCTTGCCTGGGTTTGAACCCGCAATCGTCGGTTAAGATGCACGCGTTCTAACCACTGGGCCATCTCGGCTCTTGTGCAAGCCCGTCTGGATTGGTACACATTCATCAGATATTCTACCGCCAAATTGCAAACTAAGTATTGTGATTAAGTGTAACTACAGTTACAAAGGACATTATAGCAATTCCATGTTAGTTCCTAAGGTAGGTAAGCACTGGTGACAACTACTAACTTAACATTTGGTAACCCGTATGTCAGTCTTCCTGGTGACAAATGGTAAATCTGAACAGACACGAATCAAAAATCAAACAAATGGATCACTGTGTCTTTACTTGAAACACAAACACACAGAGCAACTTATAATGTTGTTGTCTGTTTAACCGGCACTGTTACAACTGATAACACACAATATAAACTTAACCACTAGTCAATACACTCGAACCATTCTCTGTTAATCCTACAAAGTTGTCGGTTAAGCCATAGTTTGGCTAAATTCAATTTAACTTAACCGAACCGATCCGATCTGCTGACTTTAATATTAAAGGAGGTTTCACATTGAAAGCGTGGAGTCGAGACCAGCTGAGTTGAAAATTGATTATATCTCATGATTGAAAAATCAATTTAATTTGATACATTAAATATATCAAATTATATACATACATATTGTATGCATGTGTGTCTGTATATTACTTTATTTTACATATATTATTATTTCATAGTAATGTTTTATAAATAAATAAATAAATATTGGACAATATCACATACATCACTCTGATCCCAATGTGAGTAGCTAAAGCACTTGTGTTATGGAAAATCAGAAGTAACGACAATACCTCAATCACCCAGACCCAAGACAACATAGAAGGCCGGGAATCGAACCCGAACCTCGGAGTGGCGTACCCATGAAAACCGGTGTACACACTACTCGACCACGGAGGTCATCAAATTATATATTATGATTATATAATTATATATGATTGTCTACCTTTTTGGGATAAAGTTTTTTTGCAATGCGTATATCAATTAAATAATTACCCTTAGTCTGTTGCGATTAAATAAAAATATTAAAAACACACACACTTGAACGCTTGAAATAAAAATTAAAATAAATAAATTGTGTATGTAATTTATTTTATATTTAATCTTAAGTTCTAAGTGTATTATAATTATGAATATCACTGTTTATAAATTTTGATATAAGTACGGTTATCAGAATAGGTATAAATTCAACTGAAACGTTCACAGTGTGAAAAGCCTTTATCATTGGAAGGGAAACTTAGTTCGAAGATACACATTCCGACTAATCGGTCTGTACAACAAACATCTAATAAATAACTTACTTCCTTCTTATGCATATATTAATATTCTGAAGATGCACAGCTCAGTGGAATTGAATGCGATGATTTTAGTTACGGTTGCAAGTTCAAATCCTTGGTATGATAAACAAATATTAAATTGTTTGAATACATTATAATCATGTTTGATTAGTAAGTCCTAATCGATTATTGTGATATAAGGTAGTCACAAATATGACTAGCTGAGCCGAGATGGATCAGTGGTTAGAACGCGTGCATCATGACCGATGATTTCGGGTACAAACCCAGGCAAGCACCACTGAATTTTCATGTGTTTAATTTGTATTTATAATTCATCTCGTGCTCGGAGGTGAAGGAAAACATCGTCAGGAAACCTGCGTGTGTCTAATTTCAACGAAATTCTGCTACATGTTTATTCCACCAACCCGCATTGGATCAGCGTGGTGGAATATGCTCCAAACCTTCTTCCCAAAGGGAGAGGAGGCCTTAGCTCAGCAGTGGGAAATTCACAGGCTGTTAATGTAATGTAATGTAATGACTGCACACTATAAAATACAGTGTACAAGTCAAAATCAAAAATCAAAAATCAAAAAATAGTTTATTCAAGTAAGCTTTTACAAGCACTTTTGAATCGTCATTTAACAAACTATTTAAAGTAAAGCTACCACCGTAAATGGTTCGTAAACACAGATTTTTTTCGTAATATTCTTGATATTTATCTCATTTCATTTAGAGCCAGGCAGATTGAATACTTTAATCTCAGAATATAAATCAAATACTAGACGGAGAGCGTGGAACATTATAATGAAGTAACAAAAGCGAATAGATTTTTTATAGTTGACAAACGAGCAGGAGGCTCACCTAATGGAAAGTGACTACCATCGTCCATGGACAATTCATGTAAATTGCCAGTTGTGCGAAATGACGCATCTTTTTGTTAATACGCCACAAGTGTTATCAGTTTAATTATTAGTTAAACACCACAGGGAATCTTTTAAGTCGTCAATAGCACAATGGTTCAAGGGCCCCATAGCGATGTAAAGAGTCGCAAGATCGATCCTGCCCCTTGTTTTATTGTCATCTCCACTTCTAACACAAGCTTTAAGGTCAAATAGAGGGGTAAATACAGAGCCATCTCAAGCTATGGGGTCCTTGGGCACCCATGAATTTGGGGCTCTTTTGGTAGATATTTACTACCATGTACAAATAATTTGCTTATGGTCAGACCTTAAGTATAGTTTCAAAAAAACTGAATCTGATTGGTTGTACAATTTTATGGTTATTTTATAGCCTTTTTTGATAAATATGTTAGGTATTTCTTAGAAATATATCACTTTCGAAAATATACATAGCAGTCACAGAAGTTGTTGGTTCATCGGGGCCCTCTCAGGATATTCGTTTTGTTGCTTCACTATAATGTTCCGCGCGCTCCATCTAGGACATGGATATAAGGAAAAAATCTCGGAAAGATATAATATATAAAGAATACTATGAAAATTATATATATTTTGGAAAATTTTCTTTTCAAATCGTTTAAATTTAATCAGTGATTACTTGTTAGTCCAAACACTTAAGTAACTTCGTATTATGCAGTCATTATCGATTCGACAGACGATCACAGGTGAAGACATAACGGCAAACTTTCATTATTTAAACTAAGCACATTAATTTAACGCACTTTAAAGATTTATTTTCCTGTGCCTACAGAAAATAGTTTAGGAATAGAACAGAACAGAACACACTAAATCCGTACTCCTGAAGAGATGTTTCTCTGGGTATGTCTGATTGCTGGACTATTATAGGATTTTTTTGCAAGCCCATCTGAGTAGCTACCATCCACTCATCAGATAATCTACCGCCAAACAGCAGTATTCAGTATTGCTATGTTTCGGTTTGAAGGTTGAGTGAGCCAGTGTAACTACAGGCACAAGAATGGTTAATATTTCTTATAGTGCCATTGTTTATACCACTTTGGTAAGTGATCACCACCGCCTATCAGGTGGCCCATTCGCTCGTCCGCCTGTCGATACCATAAAAAAACAACAAATTATTCAAATAGACAAACATTTTAAAAATTCTAAAATTCATTATCTTCCAATCAGTCATTATTTTAACAGAGACTAAATAATATAAAATAAAAGAAAATAACAAAAAACTAAATTTACAAATTTGAAAATAATAATTTTTAGGCATAAAGGAGTTCAAGCATGCTTCGTGCCAAATTTCATCAAATTCGGTTAAGTGGTCTGACCGTGAAAGAACAACAGATGGAAGTACTTTTGCACTTATAATCATTACCGTCTTTACCATAGGGCACATGGTGCACGTGCCCAGGGTCCCCATCCTTAGAGGGCCCCGAAGAACCAACAATTTACCAAATTTAATCAAAATATATCTAGCAAAAGGGCCCCAAATACATGGGTGCCCCAGGGCCCCAGCATAGCTTGAGACGGCTCTGCTTATAATACGCTGATTTTAAAGTACACGTGCTGTCATACACTATGTTTAGAACAACTTGTGGTCTGACTTCGGTACCTCACGGCAACAACAGTTACTTATTTGTCAAAGTAATAGAGTAAGAAATCAGAAATTAAAATCAGTTAATTTTATCGACTGTTGTACGCTAACATTTTTTTTTAAATCTTAACGAATGTTATATTCTGTGGTCCATTTTTTTTTTCTAAAAGTGAAACGTTAGTTACAAGAAATAGAGTCGTAGCAATAAAAAATGTCTTTAATAATATTGTTTAAATTATTCTTAAGCATAAATGCATAAAAAAGTATCTAGTATTACTTTTTGCATTACATCCTTTACATACAATAGCTTAAGATTTCCCCATCCTCTTTCAATAAAAGGAGCACACTGTATATAGGTATTAAGGAATATTTAATATGCTTGTGACTCAAATTAGTAACAAAAATAAACATTATGAACCCTTCCGCGAATTATCCTAAATAATATTTTTTATCGATTGCCTTTTAAAGTATTTATTACTTAACCCAAAACAGGTACACTCGATACTGTTAAATTATTAAGACTGGCAATTCCATGATTATGTGTTGCCAATTAATTAATTTTATACTTTATTAATGTACGTGAGTAAAAATTTTATAGTTATTTGTAGTCATAATAATATCTTTATACCGTTCTATATTTTTATTTTATACCTAGTTCACACGGTTACGAGAAGGGTCTATGTATGTACAACTCTTTCTGAAAAACACACACACAGATATAATAAATAATCTTGTTTTTGTTCCGGCTAGGAAAATTGAATTCGGCTTTTCTCTACTATAATGTACATGGTCTTCTCGGTTGAATCTACAGTCCGAACCGGTGGTACCTTTACTTTAAATAGTTTGTTAAATGACGATTCAGAAGTTCTTTTAAAAGCCTACTTGAATAAAGTATATTTTGATATGATTTGTTTTGATGTATTATAAATAAAAATCTTTCTCTGGAATCATTCCTTATTGATGAAAAATGTATTAAAATCTGTTTAAAAGATCTAATAATGATTATAAGATCCTTTTAACATTGAACCTGTGCATCTGTTTGCTGACTAAGTTCATCCCGTACAAAAAAGTACGTACGTCAAAAAAGTGAAAGAACTTGCTTGAATGAAGAAATACATTTTGATCTCGCTTGGATTATAGAGCAAGTGTTGTAAAGACAAGACATTTCGAATAGAAGCTCGGACTTCCGAAGCTGGCGGTGAAGACAATGACTTGGAAGAATCGGACATCCACCGATACCAGCTGGATTCGATTCTTCGAAGCAATTAGTATTCTATTTCGTACAACTTTGGTCAATCACTCGAATGTCGCGATGGTATTAATCATTCACCTTTCAACAGAAGGACAGATCTTGGCTCAGCCGTGGGACATATATGGAATGTTATTATTATTTAGAAGATATATGGTTTAACACAATTAAATTGTTGAAGCCTTTTTATAAAACGACGAAAGTTTTAAATAATATAAAGTACCTGTAGCTCAAGTACCAGGGCAGCATAACAACTTAGCGGCTTAACCCATCGTCATACGAAAACGCTTAGAAAACTGAGAACAGCCGTTGTATCGGACTCCTCATTAACCCAGAAAGCGCTGCTGACTACTAGTGAAAGACGATGGAAACTAGTATACGAGGTATAATAGCCGATGAGGAGACCTTCGCGGATCCAGTTTGCTCCGAGTCGGCGACCGGGACGGACGTGTGCCGTGAACGTTCAAAATTATTTACGTTATTTCGTTAGTGCAGTGCGAGCGAGTGGTTTTGGAAAATATTGAGTAAGTTCCAATTACATGTATTATTTTTTTAGTTTATGATTGAAATGTATGGATTATTTTTCCGATAAAATATAAACTAATTTAAAAAAGTTTTTTGTGAATTTCGTGCGTTTATCAATATGAACATCATTATGTTTTTTTTTTTAAGTTATTTTCTTTCTTAAGTTGGGAAAGGTCGTTTAGTACTTAGTAATTTTTTTAATTTTTATTATAAGTATATATACTCTACATAGGACTCCATACAGGACTCCACGATGTTATAATTTAATGTATATAATACATATAAAAAAAATTATATATATTTAATTTTCTATATAATAATATTTATAAATAAATCGGTGACTATTGATAGTAAAATAAGCATTTTAATTTGTAATTTTAATAAACCATAAATCACTTCTGAAATACAACAAATTTTTTGAAAACTTCAATAATTAAAAACGATAAATATAAAAAAGTAAATCGTAAAATAAATATTAACCGTAAGGGAATAGCTATTTTCAGACGAGAACAATATTTTTATAAACCTGTCCTCGATCAAGCCGTTGAACGTTACGCGTTTATTTTGAATTCATAGAATCGCACTGTCCTACAACACGGGAATAAACCATGAATATATTACTGTAATCGACCATCTTGCGGGAATTGATTACCGATGTAATAAAAACAAGGTAACTTATATCTCGATATGGGACCGTTTGTGTAATTTAAATTTTGTTTTATGACCATTCACGAACAATTTCAGCGAGTAGATGTTAATTTAATGTCTAAAACGTAGACAATAATATGGGCATAGCGATATTAATATCTCTTGATGGTAGGGTTTTGTGCAAGCCTTTCTGGGAATGTACCACCCACTCATCGCATATTTTAATAAACAGTTCGGGTTTGAAGGGTGAGTGAGCCAGTGTCATTATGGGCACAAGGGACTTAACATCTTAGTTCCCATGTTGGTGGCGTATAGGTGATGTTAATGGTTAATATTTCGTAAATGTCTATGGACGTTGGTGACAATTTACCATCAAGTGGTCCATTTGCATATCTGCCACCGCTTAAAAAAAAAATACTCAACTCTTATAAAGTCGACGTAAAACCAAAAACCCATTATTCGTAATTTTTTGTGGTTGTCAAAAGTGTATAATTGAGTCTAATTTAAACACAAAAGCAATTTATTTAATAACATCGGTAATCGTTGATTAAAATGGTAAATTCCGGATATTCATCTTAGAAATTTTAGTTAAGATAATTTTGTCTGATATTTTATAAATCAACGTATTTGTGCGTAATAATGATTAATAATTGAGGCCTTTTAGTCCATGGCGGATTACAAATTTATCTAGAACATATGAAAACGATTGCGAGTTTTTATTTTAAAGAATAATGCACCAAATATTTAAAATACAAATTATAACCCGTATTTAATGCGTTAGATTTTCTTTTACGCGATATTTTACTCTATAGCTTTCATGATAAGCACGTTTATAAAACAAAAAGTGCACACAAAAAATAACGCTTCCCAGGATTTTAACTGTCATCGTCCGTTCGAGATCCGCGTGCGTGCGTGTTCTGTCGACTATCTTGATTCGGATATATATGATATTAAGAAAATAATTTTAATAGCTTACATTTGTTTTATTATTTAAAATAATAAAGAAATACGTCTCATAATTGAATTAAAATTTTTTACATCAAATGTATTAAAATATATGTAAAATTCATAAAATCAATATTTACTTTTCAGTTACAAATCCAGGTTGGTTGGTATGAGCATCTTCTCGCTGATGACGGTTATGTCTTTGATAATCGGTGAAGTCCCCCAGAAGGAATCCTATAATATTCTATCTCCTGATATTTCCTGATACAGCTTGCACCCAGGCTCTTGTTGTGCTTAAGATGGGGCTGTCACCGCAGTTACCCATTACATGAAATGATATTTGGTTACTTTTATCAAACGCCCCATCTTTCATCTCAGGGAATGCGATAACCATATCATAAAGATAGTGAGGCGCTTACGGCTTAGACAAAAACTCTTAGGAAATTAATTATTTTATATGAGCTGTCTCTATTCTACTCTGAAAGTTAAATAAAATTCGAATTTCATCCAAAAATAGTATATTTTCCAAGTTACATGTATTTAAGTTACATAAAGCCGATTTATTTCTTTTAGAATTTTATTTTCTCTTATTTTGGGCGTTCGTTTGTTCTGAACGGAGTTCGACGTTACCTGACTCAAAATTGACAAGTTATCAGCTTACCACAGATCGATAACCCGTACTTATCTACCTTCCAAGGTCACTTCAAACAAACATTAGGTAACGTTTTTAATGTATTTAGTACCTTTTGATTAATTCTACGCTAGCTCAAAAGTTTAGATACCTTTTCGAATATAGTCTTTCTACAAAAGTAAATATACTCAACAAAAAGTAAAGAACATAATAGCCCTAAGTAAAAACCTTTATATATCACACTCGAGGGCTAAAGCCTACTCTTTAGATTGATTTTCTGCCACCACCCTGCTCCATTGCATAGTGGGAGATCGAATAAAACAGAAATATATTTTGCTTTATCGCCGAGCGCGAAACGAATTAGTGACACAAATTAAGCACATAAAAATCCAGTAGTTTTTTCCCGGATCGAACAATCTTGGATTAAGATCCACTAAGAGTTCTAAGCACTGGATCATCTCGGCTCTATTTCCTTTATCAAAGGCTTATTGCTTTATTGAAATAAAGTTACTAGAGGTTAATGTCTCTTTTTTACCTTACCTTACCTTCCCTTAATAGGTAAGGTAATTGATTCGAAGCCTGAGCAACAAATCTGCTCGCGTGTTGGCTTATAAATACAGAACTATCGGCTTTCGTACAGAGCGGTTACCCATATTTAGATTTACAATAAATTAATTATAAAAAAAGAACATCAGATAATCTGCCTCGTTATTTTAGTGGCTCATAGGGCTGTGATGTCGAGGTCCGGGCTTTAAATCCCGTGTCGGATCAATAAAAAGTTAATGGGGTTTTCAGTCAATAAATTCTCAATAGTAGTTCGAAAGAATTAGAAGTTAACCAAGAAGACGAGTTAAAATTGCAATCCAAAAATTATGATGGGATGTTACTGGAGATTAAAGCTTGCAGGCTTATCAAACTCAAAGCAGATAAGTAAACTCATATAAACGTCAGTATATTATTTGGCGTCAATAGCGCAATGGTTTTCGGTTTACATAAGCAGCCCGTAAATGTCCCACTGCTGGGATAAAGGCCTCCTCTCCCTTTGAGGGGAAGGCTTGGAGCATATTCCACCACGCTGCTCCAATGCGGGTTGGCGGAATACACATGTGGCTGAATTTCGTTGAAATTAGACACATGCAGGTTTCCTCACGATGTTTTCCTTCACTGCCGAGCACGAGATGAATTATAAACACAAATTAAGCACATAAAATTTCAGTGGTGCCTGCCTGGGTTTGAACCCGAAATCATCGGTTAAGATGCACGCGTTCTAACCACTGGGCCATCTCGGCTCTTTATCATCTCGGTTTTCGGTTTAGCGATGTAAAAAGTCGCACTTTCGATCCTGACCCCTTGATCTAATGTCGTTCCCAAACTCAGCACAAACTTTAAGCTTAATTGGAATAGTAAATAGTAATATTATTTATTCTTTAAAATTAAAAATTCAAGAGGGACGAGAGAGACAACAAAAAAAGGATCAGTACAAGTTTGGAAAGCAGTGCTAACATCCCCTACCATGGAATGTCATTGACTTTGTGCTAAATTTTGTCAGTCGTGTAAAATAACCATCACATCGAATTATGAGAGATGTTTATGAGTAATAATTGTTTCAAAACGATACTGAAATTTGGACTAGGTGGTACCTATCCACACGGTCATGCATAAAGCTCTACCATCGGTAAATATCTTTAACGAGCACTTTAGAATAATGTACGACCAAATTACATAAAATATCCACCCGACTCATAAATAACGCGTCTCCTTAGACATGATTGCAAACAAAAATAACTTTAAAAGCGATGTATAATTTGTACTTAACAATTTACATTAATGATGCGTTAAAACTGTTCAAGCAGTAAATGAAAAAAAAGAAAAGCGCAAAAGATAAAAACACACAGGAATGCATTAATTGCTCACTCGATTACCGATCAGAAATTATAATTAATTTAAAACAGTCCCTGGACTAGACCTGGACCCGTCGAGATCTCGAAATCAATTATCAACGCTGGAAAACACGTTTCGTTTGACGCATATTTATAAACTTATAAAAATTCCCATTGACACGTTTTTCAAGACCAATAATTTATGTTGAAATGAAATAAAAAAGGGCTCATCTTTATGTCGTATTAATTGCTGTGCCCATAATTATAGGAGTATTCTTATTAGCATATATGCGGTGTTGTTTTGTATAATAATAAAAAAACGAAAAGAGCAATACAGGAGAGAGAGTTATTGATAGCTGGATAATAACTCGTCAGGTCCTTTTTCACCCAAGAAAGGTACGCGCGCCGTTACTGCGGTCTGGTAACAGCGATAGCTGTCTTATGGATCTGGGAGGTTACGGAAATGTTCAGATGTAATTTATCCGTCTCTACTTACATGCTGAGCTCGTGGTTCGGCACACTAAAGCCATTTTCAGCACTCGTATGCTCGCTCCTCGGCTGTCGTCCACATTCGAAGACCAAAAGGTCTAAGATTTTTGACGCATTGGATGGTATTGGTTCGAAATCGATATCATTTTGTCTATAACGTGAGTAATTTAAAAAAAAACCACAGTCTAGCATAATAAAAAGAAACGAACTTCGTTGGTAATAACTACCAAAAGGGACTTTAGTAAAAGTTGTTACAAAGCCCCTCCCCTCTTTAGGTTCATTCAAAAACGCCCAACACTGGCTGCTTACTTTAAAAAATAGACAAAATTTCAGCTTACTAGTTTCGGTGGGTTAAAAGTTGGTCACTACTATAAATATGGATTGTCAATTAAATATTAATGAGAGTTTAATTTTGTTTCAAAATAAAAATAATGTTCTTAATACGTTTTTTAGCACGTAATTTAAGTTAATTCATATCCTTTAACAAGCTATGGCTTACGGCTTACAACATTAATTAGCTATTCCATCGACTTTTAGACGTCGTTGATATTATAACGATTGCAATAATTTATTTTAAAATGACGTTATATTTTTATTTATTTTCTATAGATCACTATCTTTCTACAGATATGAGCTAAGTTATACGGCGTACGATAGCTAGTCTTAAATTTACTCAAATAGGCTCTTAAAAGCAATTTTGAATCGTCATTTCACGAGATCACACTTGGTGGTAGGGCATTGTGCAAGCCCGTCTGGGTACTCACTCATCAGATATTCTACCAAATAACAGTACTCTATATTGTTGTGTTCCGGTTAGAAGGGTACTTCTTAATTCAACATCTTAGTTCAACTTACCATCAGGTGACCCATATGCTCGTCCGCCAACCAAAGCCTTAAAAAGAAAGATTAATTTTCATGGAAAGCTACAACTCATTCACAATGTAGAATCTTATGAGAATATCCGATAGAAACTCAATCAAATCCAAAAATATACCCGTAACAACCATGTACAATGGATTTCCTCTTTCGTGTTTATTTGTATGAAAATCAACGAATACTAAATCCGAGCTCTTTCATCATCTATAGAATCCTGTGAATTAAAATAATTTGTTTAATTAAATTTATCTCTTAATATATATTTTTTCATTTTGAATTTTAATAATTGTTTTATTATTTGTTTCCACTTCTGCACCAAATTGAGTGAGGCGAAATCGTTGCCTTAAATTCATGCACTCTTTTCATTCATCATCCTCTAAAGGTTCGCTAGGTTTACGCCTTTTATCTGAAACGCAATCTCCATTCAAGATCGGTCAAATATCATTAGTACTATTCCTTATAAATTTTTCACCAATATTCTCAAATCTGCTGTGCTTGGTGGCATTTGGTGTTATTGTGAAAATGTGATCGTAATCCTTCTATGTTGCATACAGATATTAATTTTGGACTTCGACTCTTTATAAAGAGCCGATGATATCTTTAAATAAAACAAAACTGACATTATCACCCACATGAAACTTAACTGGTTACCGAAATGGTAATACGAGCATTTAGATCTCTGTCAATGACCGGAACGTGTTTGTGCGTGTGCAGACACATTTACGTAATATTGTATGATAGTTCCATCAGGATTCCAATTGTGAGAAGTATGTATGCGGTTTCCCTATTCTGTTAATTCGAAATAATCTTGTATAGTAATTTTTCTTAACAGAGAGTGAAATTCTGTGGTATAGAATCGTAATCATATCCATATATAACATGTCTGAACCCGCGGAATCACTTTCGCACGTATTTCCTGTACTAGGTTATGTTCTTGTATTAAGTATCATTTCCCGGGCCATCTATATATCTCTATATAAAAAATCCATCGGAACATCGCTCTGTTTATATCTTGCTCGACGGTGAAGACGTCGCGTAGAAACCTGCGTCAGGTATATCCACCAATCAGCATTGTGGTGTTATTGTGGAATAAGCCAATCCATTCTCAAATGTGAGAGGTCTTTTCCCAGCAGTAGGAGATTTACAAACTCACTTTAATTCTTCAATGTTATATATATTATATAATGGATAGAAATTGTCGTTGCGAGCGCTTTGTAAGCGAATTTTTGCAAACAATTTTAAAACATGCGAAAACCATAAAATAGATTTTTATATCGATTTTATGCTATCGTCTGCTGCAAATGTATTTATCTACGGTAATAATTTTAATGTTTATAACAACGGAACTAAATCAACGATAAATATAATCCTAATTTCCATCACAGTTTTAATCCAGACAGAATCAATATATTAATTTTAAGATTTCACTGTAAATAAAAATTAAGCTTAAAAGCTACGCAATTTAGGCGAGTAGTGTTATTCTTTGAGACGTCACTCGTTCACTTGTAAAATGTTGAAAACCAACTTACGGTGATACGCTATTTTGATCCGTATCCCTTTTCTTATATTACAGTCAATTTCGTTTGTCGCTTTTTGACTTTTCACGTGTCTTGCAAGTTTATACTTATAAAATCACTGAACAGTATTTAGCATGAGTTTTTTTTTAAATAACAATGCAATATAACACGATACTATTTTTTAAATATTGTCGAACGGTTTTTTTACGTAATCGTTTGTCGCGTATAAATCAGTACGGGAGGAGACCATAGTTAATACATATATACTGAAAGAGAAGACGTTGCGCTGAACGGACCTATGACACTTTGCTCCACCAACACAGAGCACAGGGGGGGGGGGCGTATCAGTAATGCCCAATCGAGCAAGTCAACAACGTACATATAATAAAAAAAATTTACATCGTTTTTCAATTTTGATTAGAATTTTATTGCCCCAATTAATACCTGTTTTACGAGCCTTGGAAGATGGCTCTCACTGTTTGGGAAGTTGACCCTAAGAATGAGCTTGCTCTTGTATAAAATGGTTTGACATGCAAAAAATATAATTGCAATGAAGTTAGAGTGATACAGTTCTAAATGCATACACCGTTGAACAATGTATACGGAAATCCTGGCGAGATGGTTCGCTGAGTTTCTATGCTACTGTTGTATAATATATATAAATTTAAATACACACGTAAGCTCGGAGACTTTACTGGACATAATGATTACAGTTAATGTGTGTACTTTGTTCTGTACATTGTACATGAGATTTAATGCGATTCTTATTATTATTAGCTCAAAGTACAAGTGACTTCAAAACATAACATGAGAAAGTTCTAGATGTTAAATATGTTTTGAAAACTTATGTACGAGTTTATCAATATCTATACTGATATAATAGTGGAGTATTTTTGTCTGCGTATGCCTTGTAATGCGTAACTATTAAACCAATATAAGTAAAACTTAAACCATAAGATGCAGCACGGTTTGGAATGCCTTAGTGGCTGCACTTTACATTTTCACATGCTTTAAATTTGGAGTATCAACAAGAGATTATACAATACTTACTCATGTTTACAAAACATGATTAAACTTACTGTTTTTATTTAAAGGGATAATTTGAAGCAATATACGAATATGAATCTAAATGGACCCCAATCCCCTATTCAAAATGTTTAATTACAAAAAATCTGTCATAAAAATTGTTATTTTATTACTGTTTAAATGTTTTATGTAACCAATGCAATATTTCTTATTTAAATTTAATTTAACGAATAGTTTATATTATTTGACGACGAATATTTCTTTTCAATTATATTTTTATTTTATAGTATAGGTAGGCTCAAGGACAAATGTACCATCTGCTGGTGACTGGTCACCACTGCTCATAGACATACGTTACTTACTTCACCAATGCACTCCCAACTTTGGTAACATATGAACACGACAATTCAAAATATTGTTACATGGCGGTAGAATATATCATGAGTCGGTAGTACCACCAAGGTAGAGTGGGTTTGACCAAAGCCCTACCACCAAGTGAAGATAATGTGTAAGTATATTTAATTGATACCGCGTCTGTTAGTCATCTCACAACTTCTCAACAACTTGACCGATTGGGGTCACAGTATAATTGGTGTTTTCACGAGACGACGGGTCATATTACCACGATCAGATAGATTGCGAGCAGTCAAGTTATTAACAAGTCTATATATAATGAATATCGATCATATTCAAATTATATCTTGGTTTAGTGATAAAGTACAATATGAAACCGATAGATGGCGCTGTTTAAAGTTTGAATATTTTCGTATTTACGTGAATAAAAGAAAGTAATTGTCCATGTAAAGTCCATGTTTCCTGTCTAGAGGAGATTATTTTGTTACGCTGTAGTGGACACTTTTAGAATTTTATCCAAAACTTTCAGGGGAATTTCTAAGGGAACTACCTTGGAGGATTCCAAGGAAGAGATCGAGTTGACACATAAAAAAACGAACTACGTACATAATGCTTAGTGGTGGTTCCTTGGATTGGATCCCACGATCTGGTTTCGATTCAAGTTTTGTCACTGGGCCTATTCGTCACGGCTTAGTATATAAAGTATATCATATCATATATATCATCAAATTCCCTTCATATGTATATATGCGAGAGTAGAGCAGGCCAATAGCGTAATTGACACGAATTCTTTAATTTCGGAATGCATTAAACGTAATAAATTATTTTTTCTTACAAGATATAATATTATATTCATAATTTTTATGACATATTTTATTATAACTCGTTTTGAAGGAAATACCACCGACACAGAAACCGGTGTATTGATAAAAACGTTACGAACTTTTTTGTGCAATATATATGTATCAATTCCGTGAGAAATTCATTATAAATATTGTTTATGTTTCGTGAATCACACCTTAAATTATGTAGAACTAATAAATGTCTATAAATAATGTATATAACATAAATAACATTTGACGACCTCCGTGGTCGAGTAGTGTGTACACCGGTTTTCATGGGTACGCCTCTCTGAGGTCCCGGGTTCGATTCCCGGCCGAGTCGATGTAGAAAAAGTTCATTAGTTTTCTACGTTGTCTTGGGTCTGGGTGTTTGTGGTACCGTCGTTACTTCTGATTTCCATAACACAAGTGCTTTAGCTACTTACATTGGGATCAGAGAAATGTATGTGATGTTGTCCAAAAAAAAAAAATGATATATGAGTATGAACGAACCTGTATAAACTATTTTGGACTTCTTAAGAGTGTATATACGTTGAATGTACTCCATTGGGTGTTACCGATAACTTCACTGACATACTTTGTAATTAAAATAGTAGAAATGAGTAATACTATTGAATTTCTTGCCGGTTCTTCTCGGTAGAATTTAATTTCCGAACCCTTAGAAGCTTTACATTTAATTCAACAGTGTAACCTGACGATTCAAAAGTAATTTTTTGAGTATAATTGAATAAATAATAATATTTCAAAATCAATATAAAAAAAAATGATTTTGATTTTGAAATATGTTACGTGGAAATCTCACACCTTCTAGAAGAGAAGAGATAGCTCCGGTTAGTACAACGCGACTCGCCCCGCACAGATTCACTAGGCTTGCAGGACTTTGCAGGAGCATACGAATCACAATGATCACGTGTTCCTACAAATTATCCGAAGGCTCCCTTAATATTGTGCTAATTAACATTTCGATGTAAACAAAAAAATCTTATGAAAGATAGATTAGGAAAAAAAAGCTAATAACAATGACCTCAGAAACGAATGCAAAGTAATATAATTAGCATATTTATTTCTATCATTTCTTACTGTTTTTATATTATTTTGAAATGAACAGGATATGACACATGTCTTGTAGGTTAACATTTAAATATATATAAAGTTTTTCCGGTAACGATTACTGAGAAAAAAGGAATCAACGCAACTCAAACTTTGTTATTTCGCGTATATCAACGCCTATAAACTTAGTTACTTAACTGTTGGTAGTGCCTTGTACAAACCGTCTCTAGGTAGTAGGTACCACCCATTTACCATTATATCCAAAAATAAATACTTAATATTGTTGTGTTCCGACTTGAAGGGTAGCTAAGCCATTGTAACTACAAGCGCAAGGGACGTAATATCTTAATTCTCAAGGTTAGTTGCGCATTGGCAATACAAATACAAAAGTAAATTCTTCAAAAAATCAAAAATATGTTCATTATTATATATGTAACAGGAAAGTAAAAAAAATAAAAATATCCCGCTGAGTTTCTTTCGCCGGTTCTTCTCAGGTCCGAGGTGTTAAATTCCGAACAGGTGGTGGATTTTCATCTAACAATAAGCAAGCGTAAACACTTCTATGTTGAATAAAGATTTTTGACTTCGACTTTGACTTTAACACAGCATTCATAGTATATTTAAGGTTGGGTCTCTAGTGAGCATGATACATACTCATGAACAATATGAGGAGAAATTAATATTTCCTACAGTACAAAGCCTATGGGGAGGGATATGTCTACTTATCATTTGCCACCACCTTTGACATTAAACAATAATTAAGCAGTTGATTATCTATTACCGTCGATATGTATCGACACTGTTTACAATATTAAATACTAATTTGTGGGGCTTAAAAGCTCATGACCTTCCTTGGAGTTCAAGCTTGGTTCATATCAAATTTAATATATTCATACATACAAACAGACAGACAAATGTTTAGAATATAAGTATAGATAAGATAAATAATAATAGAATCGAAGCAAGCTTTCGAGTACAGTGAAATTAAAAATTTATAAATACACTTGACCGACTTATATCTTGTTTAACCTAAAATCATCTCCGATCTTACAAACACAGCATTGAATGCGCGACCTTAATCTGTACATCGATGCTATCGGGGTCAACGTACTCGTAATTGTGACGGCTTGTTATGAATTAATTTAAATACTTATTGAATCAATTGGTGAATGAGATCGTAGTATCGATTGGTTTCTTCTTGGAATAGTATAGGAATAGTTTTTATAGAAAACGATTGCTTTTCAATTGCGACGGTTTATATGTTAGTTGAAGATAATATAAGTTACTTGGTGGTAGGGCTCTGTGCAAGCCCGTCTGGGTAGGTACTTGTGCCTGTGATTACACTGGCTCACTCACCCTTCTAACCGGAACACAACAATACAGAGTACTGTTATTTGGCGGTAGAATATCTGATGAGTGGGTGGTACCGACCTAGATGGACTTGTACAAAACCCTACCACCACGTACTATTAATAATAATAATGTATATAAATAATATCTGTACTTTCCTAAATTCTCACAAGCGAATTTGTTATGTACTAAACATTATTAAAACATTCCAGTTCTTTTATTAAATATTTTACGTAAACGATTAATCATAGTTTTTAATTTTAATAAATATTTGATAACATATGCATTAAATGTACAAAAAAATAAATAAAAGTAATTTCTGATATTCTACCCATTAGTGTTTCCATAGTCCAAATATTGAGCCGATATTTCGAACACAGATAATAAATTTAAAAAACGAAAATACAAAAGCCCGTTTCAATAAAATGTAAATATAAATATGATTTTTAAAAATGGAACGTTTATTTTTCTCGTGTATTTCGTATTGGTAATTTATTATCGTACGTGACATACGCTACAAAATTTAAATAAGTAAAAAAATACTCGACAAAGTTACTTTTGTCGAAATACTAGCGGCCTTATTTGATATACGCATGCATCTTAACCGATTACTGCGGGTCCAAAGGACCACTGACTTTTTCAGATGCTTTATTTGTGTTTATAATTCATCTCGCGATCTGCGGTGAACATCACAAGGAAACCTAATATCAATGAAATTCTGCGTTTTTTTTTTTATTGCAGAGATTGTCAGACGAGCATATGGGCCATCTGATGGTAAGTGGTCAACACAGCCCATAGACAATGGTTATGTAAGAATTATTAACACCAACGTTGGCAACTAAGATGTTATGTCCCTTGAGCCTGTAGTTATAGTGGGTCACTTACCCTTCAAACCAGAACTCAAAAATACTGAGTACTGTTGTTTGGTGGTAGAATATCTGGTGAGAGGGTGGTACCTACCCAGATGGGTTTGCACAAAGCCCTACCACCAAATAAATATGGTGCCCGATAGCATCAATGTTCGGATTAAGGTCGCGCTTTTAATGCATGGTGGAAAATGCTCAAAACCTCCGCAGGTCTACGCCCAGCAGTGGGACATTTGCATTTACTTTTTTATTTTCTCTCTCTCTGTCATCATTGAATTGACATTAGAAAGAAGAAGTCGTAGCATTGTTGAACTAATTATTCCCTAATAATAATTGACTCCACTGATAATACGAGGGCTTGTTAAATTTTCGCACAGAGGATCAGAATTGCGACTCATCGGGGAAATACTGCTCGTATTCTTCCCAAAGATCAGGTTAAACATGTTGATTTATTACTCAATGTTAATAATTCCTACGTAAATAAAAGTATTTGACGAATTTAATGGTTAAAGTGAAAAAAGGTTTTAATCCGAAACAAAGAGGTCAATATCAAAAACTATCAATCACTAATATGCATGGCTCGCGATGCGGTCCATTGCGCACTGCAGTCGTTAAAAAAAGTTGAAAAAAAAAACTGTTGTGTCATCGAGTAATAATTTATTACAACAAACAAAAAGTTTTTATATAAATTCTTTGTTTTATATTTTATCAGTTCCGCGGTTTTCGGAGCGAAATTGCGTTTTAATAAAGCTATCTATGGAATAGTAATTGTTTATTTGTTTTTACATTCAGCTTTAACGTAGTTCTGTTTTATTTTATACTAGTTGATGCCCGCGGCTTTGCTTACGGTTTAGTCATCATATGATAGGTAGGGTTCATGCTTGCTTCTTTCCAAACTCCATTAAATTCGTTTCAGTGAATTGGCCGTAAAAGCAAACAGACAGACAGAGTTATTTTTGCATTTATATTAGTATATATAAAATCAAGTGTTTATTTTTTGATCAGTACTTCACAAACACAGACAATAAAGTCTGTGGACAATAAACGAAATGAACTTACACCCTATTATTTGAATACTTCACACATTTGAAGCAAAAATTTCAATTATGACGACATCAGATAATTCCCTAACAATAGATAAAATGGTGGCCAAATCTGAATACTAATGTTCAATTACGTAGGGAATTATAAATATTTGTTCCATAGAGATTAAAGATCGTTTACGTAGAAGCCCAGTTAACTGCAGCTTTACGCTTCTGTTAAATAAATTATTTATACGTCCGATCATCAACAACGGTGCCGGAAATATTCAACTTATTTACTTTAATATGTATGCACGTTGGCCTCGAGGTATTCATGAATTATTTCTGCTATATCTTGTAAGCCATCAATGCATTTCGAAATTGCTTTAATGCCGTCGTTGACTTTTATTTGTAACGGTATTTTAAAATCGATGTTATTTCTTTTTGACGTTACTGTTATTATTTTTTTTGCTATCGATATTATAGTTGGTCAGGATACGAGTCATTTGCGGTTCAAAGTAGCATGCAATTTAGCGTCAAATTGCAAGTTTATATATATGGAAATATATATAAATATGGAAAATATATAAGGGTTTTGTGAGAGATATCCTATTTATTAAAGTCTATGCACATAATTTTTCCCAAAGTCTCCAAAGAGTTAGTTCAAATTATTATTATCATTAAAGAGAACTGTTAAGAACTCGGGTGACCTTATTGTGGTGGCATAATGTTTAATTTTGATTCACATGTGCTAATAGTAAGTTAAATAATCTTTTAAATAGTTTACAAGTATTTAATCCGCTTCTACAGTTTTACGATCACACCTCACTGAATACCACTTACGTCCCCCATATTTCTTCATGTGTAATGAAAATTGGGCGTTTGTTTAGTATTAATGGACTAGAATTAGTAAATTGTTATTACCGGATAAAGGTGCTTAACTGTAGGTAAACTTGGAAGACTGTTAATTGGTTATAATTGCCTGTAATGATGATAGTTCTCAACTGAGAACTAGACAACTCAACTAATATAGCATTATGAAGTACCTAAATTCAGTAGCGCCAATTTTGCAAACTTTATAGTATACTAACAGTCCAGAAACTTTCGTGAAGTCTTTACGATGCTTAACTGATAGTTCAGTTGGCAAGTGACCTGCAGTTAGAATTGCAAATAAGTACCATATTATTATAATTCATTATTCAAATGAACGAGTACGACGTATCTCCTTGTGTCGTCGTGAATCTTCATCGCTTCGAATCGGAGACAGAGAGTCTTAGAACGTATAATTCTGTTGCCAATTCGGAAAGATTGACTTAATTGATGGAAGATATGTCTTCTTTCTCAAAGAATTCAAAGTCAACAAGGAAAGTCATTTTTGATTGTATTTTATCTTATTTAAAAAAGTTATTGTCCAAAAACGAAGTGTGTAGTTGGAAACAAAGCCGACCGAATGCCTAGAAGCATTCTCTGTTAGTCGAGCTGTAGGCAAATCGGAAATAGAGGGGGGGGGGCGTTTATGGTATAATACAATGTTTATATGTTTATTTCATATATTGAAAGAATGAACTCAATAAAATAAATAGAAATATATTTCTGTATTAAAATTTTCCTTTTTTCTTAACAATATTTTTAAAATATTAATAGATTTGGAATACTTAAAAAAACTATAAAAAATGTTATTAATTAGTTTAAATCTGTTACCTATTTTAGCCAATCAAATTAATTTATCCTGTATCGTAAACGACATTTTAGGTATCATTTGTATAACGGTCTTGTTATTAATAATAAATTTGTATAGTTCTTACCTTTTATGATCGTTTTAGATTTGATTATAGAAAAAATTAAAGCGTAGAATTATTTTGTACCTAATTGCTTCTACTTCAAGTTTAGGTGTTCCGACATCCGTTCCTCTGCTGTTGTTGTAACTACAGAAGTAACCATACATGATAGTAAGTTACACTCATGAGGTATTCTACCGCCAAACAGCAACACCTAGTATTATTGTGATCCGGTATAAAGAATGGTTAATATTCCTTAGGACGCCGAAGTCTATGGGAGGTAGTCTTACCTTACACTTACCATTAGGTGTCTCATTTTTAAGACCGCCTTACTTTTTCCTACAATAATATATATTTAGTATATGTGCAGGTATATAAGAGGTAAGTATAATAAAAAAAAATGTTATGTAAACTCAGACAAGTATAAGCTAGTTTAATAAGAACGTATTTATCTAATAAGGCAACCCGCATTCAAGCAACTCCAGCAGAGCTATTACACATAAGAAGTAAAAAAATGAAGCGCTTTACGTTTTACTTGTTGCTTTATTTTTTGTTATTATTGCTATTTTTATTAGACAACATTTTATAGAAGATAATTTTGCATAATTTATAAATTAATACCGATGAACGTGTTTATAAATTAAACAAATTGCAATTGACAAAATAAATGATGATAATGTTAAAAGTTTTTATACGATAAAATAATCAGCTAATGTATGTGCGATTTTTACCTACTTTGATTATATTTATTGTTAAATAGTCTAGTAATAATGTTCATTACCTTTCGTTGTATTTGAAACATCAAAATTGATGTTAATTCAAAAAAAGAATGGTACAATTAATAAAACAAATGTTTGGTTATTATATTAATTTTAGCATGGAAGTGCAACAACAACACGCCGCACACATGAAGGAGTAGAGAACGTCGCCGTAGACGGCATAGGAGAGGTTACGCCGTTTGCCGTCGCGGCGTACGAAACGATCTTACCCCCAATACGAGCCAATAGGTGTTCCTCATGCATAATTCAATTGAAATGAATGTTGACTTATTTCAATGATGGACGGTGACATAATTTGCCTTATGCATATTCAGGTATCAATTACAACTCGGCCGGATCAATTAAAATTGTTCGTTCGGAATTTATCTGAAGACTACAATAATTATAGATAAGGACTACACTATTGTAAAGTATGCGTGTTAAGGAGACATAAAATGCATATTCGCGAGCTGAATATCGATTAATTTATTACTGTTATTTATTTGAAAGGTCGATTTAAACATACATTAAATAAGTCTATAAAATCAAATCGAATATAAATTTTATTGTATTACCGTATACGTCTGTAAAACTATTAAGCGTTCAGTGGAATTGTATAACTGACGTTACCGTACAATCGTATATCTCGCTCTGATACAGAATGTTATGACAGAATAGGTATAATTAATGGTTGAAAATTTATAGTAGATTCCTTTAGCCATTGGCCGCGTTCAATGCATCCAACGGTCGGGTCACTGATCTCAGCTGTAATTGAATTCATGCAGAAACTTATCCAAGCGCTAAATCAGTACCGTAAAGTGTACTTTACGCTGGCAACGAACTAAACCGTTTATTGTTAACTTTGCTTGAAACAAACAAATGCTATTAGATGTGGGGCCGAGTACGCTGCCTTGCGGCACACCCGCCTCTGTCTCCAATAAATACGAGATGTGAATCTTAAATGCTACCTCAGATCGTTTTCTAAAACTACCTAGTATGTTAAAACACGGGATATGCAAATTTAATGTGTATCAACGGATATTTAAGGGGTAGAATTGCGTGCTGCATTTGGTCAAATGCCTCTTATTTGTCGAAAAACGTGTTATATGCATAAAAATGTAGGCTACTATTAAAATGCTACAGACTTCTGTATAGCTCGTTGGAGACCTACGCACTTTCTATTTTAGTTGACAACAACGTGTCTTGAGTCTAAGGATAATGTTATAGCTTTCTTTGCAACCAAGAGTTTTTAGATTTTGAAATTAGTCTTGCAACACATTATTACGTCACAAGACAACATAAAAGCCAATGTTCTATATTTTTAAATTAGAACAAAAATACATTAACATGAAACTATAGAAACATAATAATGAATAAATAATGCTTACAATCCATAATTTTTGATTCTTATTTCTACCGCTTAAGCTGACTGGCTGAATATCTGCTATATAGGTTATAACTACTAGTTTAAAAAAAAAAAAACATTTCTTTTTTTTTCATTTTTATGTCCAACATAGTATTATTCTAGTTCTTACACATGTTGATTAATCTCGATTTTAATTTAATTTATGATTTTTCTCTTTTGCAGGTAAGTAGGCGATAGCATTTGAAACTAATCATGTCTTTGAAAACTGATCTATGGTTGACACGGACGGTAAAGTATAATATTTGTATACATTTCTACATGTCTGTCTGAGATACATTCTTCAATTATAGACTAACGTCTTAAATTTAAACTATTGATATTCAAGTGGAATAAAAAAAAAAAATAATAATAAAAGTATTACAAAATTTACAATCACTACATCTAAAGATATTGTAACGATATCAATAACAAAGTAAAATAAAACATTAATAAACGTATAAGTGAAGAACTCACTCACCAAACAAATCACATGTCCTTTTAAGGACATTTAAAAGAACAAATGCGAGCGTTTTATAAATACAAACGTTTTCAAAATTTCATCCACGTACTCGACCACTTGTAAAGTATTCAACAATAATTTAGAATTCTGTATTGTATCTTGATTTCGACTTAATCACGGTCCATTCTGAGTCGTATCTCCCGGTATTATATCAGATATTAGCATTGAATTTCAATTTTAAGTGCTTGTCCCACAATTGCAACCAATAAAATATCTTTTGTGGGGATTATTGCTAGTGATTTGCAAATAATGTCCCCAAGAGTACCGTTTTAATATGCTATCTTGGGAATATTTGATATTCAATTTTAGTCTATGAAAAGTTCACGAAGGTAAATATATATTGAGTTAATAGTTAATTCTTATGGCTTCGTCTGAGTGGTATTAGTTTTAGCTCTAATCAGATTATTTTACTGTTACATAACCTGAACGCTTTTTATGAAATAAAACGTTTTTTTTTTTACCAACGCAAATTACATTATTGAAAACAGTTTAGAATAAATGTATATTTACATATGTATTAATTTTGCGAAATTGTTTTGATACTTATTTAATCTGAGACATATTTTTTTATGGAGCACGAACCATTTTTTTAAAATGTATATGAATTTATATCACAATATTTCATCTTGTTACATACGGTCTTTCATTTCACTTGTACTGAGAAATATAGATAAGATCGAAAGCGTTACCTCTATTCTTGGAAGTAACAGAACAGTAAGTTACAAGTTTTCATAGATTACGTTACCAAGCGAATTTGGTTCCTATGGCTATATGAATACATGTCAAAATAACATACATCAGTAGCTTGATCCAGTTCTCTTTCAAGCATTTATTGAAAACCACGGTTCTATCATCGCAATTCAAACTATTCCCATTATTTTGCATCCAGGACGTATAGTAGACGGGGGTTTATCAGTCGCTTTGCCAATAAGTCTTTCAGGATTCTTGACAACAATGGGGTGTATATCATGGTACACACCGTCCATTTTAAGAAGACCTGCTTTATCCATTTCAAGTGACTCCGTACCAGTTTCGTTAGGTATCTTATATGTGAACTGGGGTGGTATTAAGACTGGTCGGTTTATATAAATGGTCGGATACCAAGAGATATTTGAAATGCTCCGGTATTTCACTGTATTGAGTGGCATGCATCGTTTTATTGTAGACGTTCGAAAAATTGGAGTGATGAAATTGAATTAAATTTATTAACACCGAATGCTACCCCATTTTTATTTTGTGATTTTTATATCTTCTTTTACTACTGAAACGGTTACAGAGCATTGTAAATTTAAATACTTAAAATTAATATAATTTTAAGTATTTAAATTTACAATGTACATTAGATAAGGTGTCTCGAAAAGCTAATTTATTAAAAAATATATACAATTTTAGAAGTATTAAACTAGTTGGTAGAACTTTAATAATATAATATATTCCAAAATATTATAATTCGTGAAGCCCAATGAAAAAAAAAGACAGCAAAAGTGTATAATTTCTCCACAACATACAAATTGGAATTATTCTTAATTATCAAATAGATTTGATAGGATTTTTGAGATCAAGTTTGTGATTCCTGATAACTATCATTTTACCTATATTTGAATATCAAAATAATGTTAGCAGCATATTTGTATCAAAGTATAAAACGATGACAATATCAACTCAATTATTTCTTAATGCAATTACTTGTTTGAAATAAAATTTACAATCAACTCGCAAACCAGGTCGACTTTTTGTTAAGTTGATTATCTGCCGTGATACGATTCGCACGTTGTTTTTATTCTTTTATCGATGTTCGGATGCGATTGGCTTTCTTGGAAGCTTCTTGTATTAAGGGTTTGAACAGTAGTTAGGACCTTAAGAGGAAAAATGTATTATTAATAGATTTAAAGGAATAATTTAAAATTATTGTTCATTTACTCACTCTTCATTGAACTTATAAATTTTTAAAAATGGTGATAAAGCTGATCGACGTATTTACTTATACCGGCACGTAAACAAATTTTACTTGGTCTCATCTACCTATATGACACCTCCTACCAGGCGGACTGGCAAATGGGCCTCTTAACAGTGGTCACCATTGCACATAGACATTGGTGCTTTAAGAAATATTAATAGTTTCTCATTTATGCGCCACCAACCTTGAGAACTAAGATATTGTACCTGTTACACTGGCTCACTCCCTTTTCAATCCGGAATACAAAAATACTTAGTATTGCTGTTTAACGGTAAAATATGATGAGTTGATAGTTCCTACCCAGACGGACATGCATAAAGTCCTACCACCACGTAAAATATTATAATAATAATTTAAGTCAGAATAGTTCTTCAATCGATATTTTTTTATTAATATAGAGAAATTATTAACCTATGTTAGTTCATATTATGGACGTCAAAAATGCTTATTTGCTAGGTCACTAGAGTATCATCCGTCATGCTATTCATATCTCTCAGACACAGATATACTATATTGTGATTTTATGTATATATGTTGTAAGTTTAAAATATATCCGCGTTTTATAGAAATATATATACTAATCATAACAGAAGCTAACAAAATAAAACAACATCCCCATTTTGTCTGTCCGTGTATTGTCTTCCTTCCATTGTTTGCTCGTGTTTCTCTCATTACAACTGTCTTCATAGCTATTTTTTTTTTCAATTCAAAATTTCGGCTCAAGTAAAATTCTCGTACGAGTATCTTCGTTTCTCATTCTAAGTATAAAGTTTTTTTATTTATTTGTATAGAATAGTAGATATTACCAAATGTATGGAACATGTGTATATTTCTGGTGGTGAAGAGTAACTACGAGTTTCTTGTCGGTTCTTCTCAATAGAATCAACTTTACGAACCGGTGGTACCTTTACATTTAACTCGACACTGGAACATGACGATACAAAAGTGCTTTTGTGAGGCTATTTGAATAAATATTTTATTTGATTTAGATTTTTTTTTTGGAGTTCATTGATTCAACCCGTACTTGACAGAAGGGTGGCTTAAAGAATATAATGCGCTTACTGTAAGCTAGAACTATAACTCCCGAGTAACGGTGCTGCAATTTGCATTCATTGTTTTTTGAATAAGAATTATATATTTGTAAAACTCAGTATTGCAAAAAATATTGGAATTGTGACGTTTCAACTAGGAAAACCTGTGTCTCAAGGAATACATACTCAAACAGTGTTTTGAAACAAGGGCACTTTAAAATAGTGAATAGCAACAAAATTACAATTTCATAACTAAGTTAAGGAACATGGATGTTTATTCATCAAAGATTCAACTTAACTCATATCATAAATGTGGTGTGTTTGTTACGTTAAAACACCCTCACT
Organism: Vanessa atalanta; assembly: GCF_905147765.1. Classification (NCBI taxonomy): domain Eukaryota; kingdom Metazoa; phylum Arthropoda; class Insecta; order Lepidoptera; family Nymphalidae; genus Vanessa; species Vanessa atalanta. The sequence goes on along the minus strand of NC_061894.1, from coordinate 1,399,943 downwards.
CCTTAGCCAATCATCATGAAATTGTGCATAAACGTGGTCAGAAGTAAAGAAAAAACATAGTACTTCTTCACACGTGAGCGGAAACTAGTAAAATTATGTAAAAAGGTTATATAGCGATGTGACGCCCAGATAAACAAAATCACTGACTCAATAATCACAGCGAGCTATCAAACTAATATAAGTAACTGTTTGTATATTTTTTTCACTGATTCTATTCAGTCTGTAGCGCTATCTGCAATCGCTTTCGTTGCAATTAGCGGATCGTATAGTTAATCAGAGCAGTCTGAACGCAAAAACCGACAGGCTTTGTGCTTTTTAGCTATATTTAATTCGCAATAATTCAAACATGAGCCGAGATGGCACAGTGGTTGGAACGCGTGCATCTTAACAGATGATTTCGGGTTCGAACTTAATTTGTGTTTATAATTCATCTCGTGCTCGGCGGTGAAGGAAAACATCGTGAGGAAACCTGCATGTGTTCCAAAAGTCTTATATCTTATTAAGGCTTGGAGATTATTCCAAGTTGGGGCCCAATATAGGTTTACAGTTACATACATATATAGCAATTTCATCAGACATATTCCTCACGATGTTTTCTCGAATACTGAGCTGATTAAATAAATAGAGATGATTAAATAAATAAATAAATATTGGACAACATCACATACATTACTCTGATCCCAATGTAAGTAGCTAAAGCACTTGTGTTATAAAAAAACAGAAGTAACGACGGTACCACAAACACCCAGACCAATGACAACTTAGAAAATTAATGAACTTTTTCTACATCGACTCGGCCGGGAATCGAACCCGGGACCTCGGAGCGGCGTACCCATGAAAATCGGTGTACAAACTACTCGACCAAGGAGGTCGTCTAAGTCGATTATGTATATCATCTGGCTTTGACTCCGTAGTCCTCTATTCGACTCTTTGATTTAAAGACTAATTATTTACATCAACGTATTCAACAAGAAATAACATAGAGACCTGTTTGCGATAAAGCTTTGGCTACACTACTAGCAATTGGTAGGTGCCTAATTTCTCTCTCGCTTCCAATTTCCTGTACCAGTCATGCTGCCAATTAGTTTTGATTTTCATAAAAACTGGTTAAGTTGGAGTGTGACTCGTACAATATTTTTTGTGACTCTATCTATACATATAATAAAATTGGAGTGTCTGTTTGTAATATTAAATTAACCCATGTTTACTAAATGCATATACATACACGGTACATATATCAAAATAACATTTTTTACAATTTCTGTCTGTCTGTTTGTTCCGGCTAATCTCTGGAACGGCTGAACTGATTTCGTCGGGACTTTCACTGGCAGATAGGGGATATAATAAGGAGTAGCTTAGGCTACTTTTATTTTAGAATTATATATAGAATAAAAATTAAATCACGCTACAATATCCAAATAACTTAAATTCCAACAACGCGCACGAAGTCGCGGGCACAGTTAGTCTATTATAATAATAGCAAGCAAATGACATTTGTATTTTAACCATTAATATGTACGACCTTATTGTTATATGGCCCATAGTTGTGGTAACGAAATTAATTGTATATTAACAAACATATCGTGAATTATAGTCATATCATAAATGAGACAAAGCGTTTATTTGTCTGTTTGTTGTGTGAATAGAAAAGGACAGAGTATCGAAGTGGAGTTAATGCTTGTTGACTTCCAGGCAGGAGACATAACATACATATATAATTGTATTTATCTAACATAACTGTATTTTTAGATATTGAAAAAGAGTCACTATTGAGTTTCTTGTCGGTTCTTCTCGGTAAAATCTACATTCCGAACCGGTGGTAGCTTTACTTTAAATAGTTTGTTAAATGACGATTCAAAATTGCTTGTAAAAGCCTATTTGAATAAAGTATATTTTGATTATGATTTTGAAGACCTGCTCTTACCTAACATACTGCCGCGGATCGAAATTAGTTTTTTCTATATATATATAAAATTCTTTTTTTTTTTAAGAAATGCCCACACATAGTCCTCGACAAAGTTACACAAAAAAAATTCTAAAAATATTCTTCTAAGAAATTTCTAATTTAATATTTACAAAAAAGCTAATCGATGCCTGTCAGTTTGTTCATCGAAAGCGTCACTTATAAATAATTCTGTACGATTTCTTTTCATAATACCGTAATTATAACGATTCACTTTCAAATTCATTCGAATCGCATCGACGTGTGAAGTGGACTGACGACTCGTTTTGTCAGATTCATGTTAATCTGTCTTCAGTTTATAATACTATACAAAAAAATATCTGTCTGTCCTGATGTCAACGCTAGTTTTTAGTAACTTATTGAAGTAAGACTTATATTAAAAATTTAAAGCTCATATCAAAAAAACCTTGATAGGTCTTGAAGATCTTGTATTACTCAATACAAGATTATAATAAAGATAAAATAGCGTGGACTTAGTATTTGCAACTGTGAGCCCGTGGATGTTGTAAATTATATACAGCTTTAGGTGTAATTATTCGTATATCTAGATAATAATTAATTTTTTAATTTGTAAATGATAGACTTTTTAATTAAGAACATAAACATCACGAGATCTCGTTTTATAGCGCCATTTGATTTTCTGATTTAATTGCATTAATTACGTTTAACAATTAACGTAAATTTATTACACATAATATATTATGTTTAATTATAATGTAAGTGGTTGTCCGTTCCGATTTCGTACGGATAAAATTTATACTAGGCTACCCCTCCCCCTGCCCCCTTGAAGTTGTAATTTCTGAAATCCTTTCTTAGTGAGTGTTTACTTCACGAAAAGTATAGCTAAATTTGTAGTCAATCGGACCTATCGTTTCGAAGTTCTCATAATGAGTCAGCCAGTGGTATTGGTTAATTGCTGTCAATTCTGGGTTAATTAAGGGAAAGCAATGTGAAGCTCAAACCAGTACACTTCTGCGAATTTGTCGATATTTAGGGCTTTGTGTAAGTCTGACTGGATAGCTAGAATCCATTTCACCACTAAAAACCGATACTTAGAATTGTTTTATACCAGTTTAAAAGTTAGTGAGCCAGTGTAATTAAAGTTAAATACATATGTATATTTTGGTGACCATGTTGGTGATCACTTCCCATTGGGTAGGTTATTCGCCAGTCTGCCTAAATACATCAATTAAATTTAGCTAATTAAAAATCCATAGATACTCATTCGTATTTGAGTCCGCAATCTTCGTTAAGATGTTCGATTTATTCGCCGATGAAAATACATGATATAACTGTAAATTAAATGAAAGCTAACTGGGACGATGTACTCAACACGTATTTACATTTTTTAAAATCAAAACAAATTAAATTAGCTTAGGATATTGTTACTTGGCAATCGATCGTCCGCGTTGATATCGACGATAACATTGTACCTATACTTTTTTGTGTGTTGCAAAAAACGCTTGACGAGTGCTGAAAAGCGCTTAATAACATTATAGGTCAGGCAGCGGTCTTCACGATATGACATTTATATCGAATATTTAACGTCCGTCTGCTTGTCATATCTGTGTTACTTAAAATATTCCTTTGTTCGAATTGACGTTTTTTGAAATTCATTTATAACACATACACAAATATATTAAATACAATAAAAAAAAGAATGGGATTTTAAGGCATGGGTAAACCAAATTCAGCCCAAAGCATTTTTAATAAAATATTTAATCTTTGACGATTAATAAATAAAGCAAAAACAAAGTTTTACATACAAAAATATATTGATAATTTAATAGAGATTAATACAAGAGTTCCGTTTTCCTTCGAAAATTATCATCATTTCGGGATAAACCATCCGTACATGACGCAGACACACACATACCCACACATAAAAAAAATATAAAGAACCAAATTTAAAGCCTCCTCCTTTTTTAAGTCGGTTAAAAATACTAACAACAGATTTTATCGCCGGTTCTTCTCGGTAGATCCATAATTCTATACCGGTAGCTTTACATTTGTAAAAGCCTCCGCGAATAAGGTTTATTGTGTTTTTATTATATAGCTCGTCATACTGAGTGATATACTCTTGACCGGCGACGGTCTCCACGAGAGATTAGAACTGTCCGGGATATTATTATATGTGTGTGTTTTTTTTATGTAATAGGTAGACGAATGGGAAAATTTGCCACCTGGTGGTGAGTGGTCATCACCACCCATAGATATTGACGCTGTGAGAAATAATAACCATTCCTTACATGACCCCAATGCGCCACCATCCTTGGGAGCTAAGATGTTATATTGTACGGGTAGTTAAACTGACTCATATACCCTTCAAGCCGGAACACAATAGTACTAAGTAACTGTTTGGCGGTAGAATATTTGATAAGTGAGTGGTACCTACCCAGACGGGCTCGTATAAAGCCCTGCCAAGTAAAGTGTGTGCTGAAACACAAATGCAATTCTATTCTCACTTTTGTAATCGAACGGGACATCCACTGGATAGGAGAGAATTCGATTGAAAGCCACGGGATTGTAAACATATCCCACAGTCAGAAAACGGGCTATTAAATATCTCGAAAGGAATACTCCAAAATAAAACTTTAATATCATTTCATCAACGATGCGCTCATACTCACTAGTCTATCCCTATTAAATATTATAATCGGATAAAAAATTGTATAATAAGTTAAAAAATAACGGGTCTACCAATAAGCTGCGTTTTGATAAATTACATTGCGAAATGAAGTCTCATCGAGGGTCATTACACGTGATTACCACAATCTTGAACACGATACACGGATCGAGTTATAGAGACATCTTAAGCTTAACTTACTGTAACGTAAAGCTTCGCCAAACACACATAAACAGTTATGTATTTATTTGTTATGTTTAGTATATTGAAGTTTTTTAAATTTCGAACGTTTTGTTATATGTTACGAGAGATTAAAAATTACGCTACGTCAATAGAATGAATTAAAGGCGAGGAAAACCGCGAAGCGCAGCTACTTATGTATTAATACTTATATATATATACTAAAATATTGGTTAATTGGCCTTTTCAAAAAAAAATATCTTATTTATTAGAAGATTTTAACTACAACTTTAAATAAACTTCTCTTTCCAGTATTTACCGAATTATTTGTATAATAGCAATGGTAATCGTATAATGACGTCATATACTACAAAACAATACACAACTGCATCACATCTTAGAGCAATTTATTTATCTAAATCAACATAGACCTTTTGATTAAAGACTAAAATATATGTGTTATAAGCGTTAGCGTTTTTATTTTAACAAATAGACTAAGTACGTATTGTTTAAAAAAATCATAAGATTTGTACTAATTATTCAAGATTCTGTATGAAATCATTGATAGATACATAGCTTAGAATAAGTTCATTTCCGAACATCTGTATGACAGAGAAATTATTAAGTTCACAGAGAACGCGGAAAACGATCGTGCAAGAATTATATCAACCAGTTTCTGTATTTAATTCCACTCAACAGTAATCCCATTACATTCTCATTATTGACCACCCACAGAATCCGATAAACGAAAGGGCCGCGCGGTATGTTAACAGTGTGTCAAATGAGAGACAAGGATAGATATATAGACTTGTATTCATAAGCCGACGTGATTGTGTCAACATTAAAAACTACTAATGTTTTTGATTTTGATCAGCTATTTTGGAGACAAATGGTAATAGTTCATATTGCTCAGTTTTAAAGACTAAATTTGGTTGAGATTTGATAGGTGATTAAGCCCATTTAATAACTTGGACCAAGGACACATATTGACCATTTTAAAAAATAAAAAGACGACACAATATTGAACAGTCTCTAAAAATTTTTGTTTTCAAACAAACAGCTTAAAAATTAATTGTCATTCCATTTATTGCAATAAAAAAATAATGAAGTCGTACATACTCAAAAAAATAAAATTACTATAATAATATCATCACTTCATCATTTACTTAAGACGTTAATTAGTTGTGTAACATTAAAATACAAGTCATTTTATTTATAATTGAATAATTTAAATTAAGAAGTAATAAAAAAAGTCGATCAAACTATCACGGACCGTAACATTAAGTTTATTTAAGTAGTTAGCTATTTCACTCAATTTTTACGACCTATTCATTTCGAATTAATGTTAAATAAAGCCATTATTATTCGAGTTATCGAGTTATCTAGATGTAGCCGTCTCGATGGGGGTAAAAACGGTACATCGTTCCAACAATGACCGTGTTGTACCGCAAAGTTTAGGTAGGTGTTGTATTTAACCCAGCAATGTGAATGCGATATCTAATTTCAGTCAGATTCTCTCAACGCATATCGTTAATATAAAAAAGGAACCAAAATTGAACCCTCTGGAACACCAATTCTTACAATAGATCCAGAAGAATTAATATCAAGACAAGATTTTATAAGCTCTAAGCCCATATAGTAGCTTAATCGAATGATTGTTAAATGCCTTAGATAAATCACAGAGCACATGGACCACGTTCGTTGGAACATAACAAGATTTTTTATTTTTATGTTTGTTTTTCAATCTAAATTTGTGTATAGATCGTTATTGTGCCCGTGTGCAGCCGGGGCGTTTGCTAGTTATTTATAACATGAACTATCAAAATAATAAATTCATAGAATAGGAAATTCGCAAGCTATCGCACGTAGTAGGACCAGCACCTAACGTCAACTTTATCAGATTTATTAGACGCGCTTGAGTGATAACAGAAATTCATTTTTTGATCCGTGAAATAGCCGTGCGATTAGGCCTGTCTAATTGTATTCAGACTATAATCCCACCCTCAACTTGAGTTCGAGTATCTTTTTAACCTACGTAAATACGTTTTACGCAAAATAGTAAGTGTATCTTTTTAGGATAAAGTAAATATTTGATTCTATTTTGTATTGCATGTGGACTATTTTCTGTTTATATGGTGGTCGGGCTTTGTATAAGCCCATCTGTGTAGGTATCACACATCGTACTATCTCTAAATAGCCATACTTAATAATGTCGTGTTCCCGGCTCAGTGTAGCTAAAGGCACAAGGGACGTAACAAATTTATTTTGAAGGTTGGTACCACTGGCAATGTAAAGCATAGTTAATATTACTTACAATGCCAATGTCTATCTGGGATTGTGAACATTAAGTGCCCTATTTGCCAGTATTTCAAGCTATTTTCAGTACAAAAAGTTTAAACGCGTAATAGACAGTTCAAATGCTAGTCCAAAAACACATCGAAAAAAAAAACATGTTTCATATAAAAAATATTCGAATCAGTTTTTTGCATTTAATAACAATTAAGGAGGTGAAATTAATCCTTTTAACTAGAAACTATGTAGATAAAGTCAGTTTACTTTAAATAATTAATGTAAAATATTTATAAAAAATAAATATATCCTTAAATGCTAATAAAAAAAAACATAAAATTTTATGTTCGTGAATATTTAAAAGGTGCTTAAAACTGTTTTAATGAAGCTAAGCTAATGAAGATAAATACTCAAAATACTTTTAAATTTATTAAATCAAGATAAACTTTATCGCTATCGTAATCACAAGCGGTAAATTGGGAAAGTACGTAAAAACTGTAAATCCTTGAATCTACACTTGTTTGTATGTCTGATGCATGCATAAAACTGCATCAGTATAGTGACGAACTTATCCCAAAGACTTGAATCCTGGCGCGTTCAATGCAAAGTTATAGAATTGTCTTCAAGCAATCCTCAGTAGCTGGTTGGAGTTGGGTAGTGTAATTTAATATAATTTTAATTTTAAATAAATTCTAATTTTATTATTTAAGAATTATGTTTTATTTATTTGTGAAGATTTGATTGTTTGTGATTTTATTTTTGTTTTAAATTTTATGCGTGTTCTCTATCTGCTTAAAAAATAAATGCTAATTCTTCAAAAAGTACGTAAATAAATATGATGATATTTCGTATAATATACGAACTTATACATAGATAAATGGCTTTCTTTAAAATTGTCCGACGAATTCGAAATCCAGTCATAATCAGACATTATCATAAAAGTTGCATTAAAATCCATTTTATGAAAAAAAAAAACAACATTCAAAATAAAATTAAATATATTTTTTAATTATTTTTTATTACAATTTCTTATCAGTAAAATTACCAAGCAGTCTTGTTTGTACATTTACATGGCATTCAATCTAGAATTAATCTACGATAAGAACGTGCCTGTTTCAGATTCAAGTTGAGATTTATAAACAGACATACAACAACTTATCGGTCATCTGACTATTTAAATGGAGCAGCATTTATAACAGCTGCGTCTAAAGGAATTATACACACAGTCACCAAGTATCAGATTAAACAAAATAATAGTTACACTTGCTTTTAAAGACTAGAAGAGGAAGTTACGCTTATTGAAATTGCACATTTATTTTAAAAAAGAACACCATAATTCACAATTGTGTAGACTCAAAAATCATTTAAATTATTTCGTTATACCTTGTAATAAAAATATACAACACACAGAAATAAAAATTTACAAATTAAAGATACCATAGACCATATAAAAACATGACAATAAAAAAAATTATAAACGACTATCACTCATTTTATTTGTATCTAGATGATTCTTCATAAGAATCTAAATATAAACAGTTGCTTATTTGTGAGATAATTAGGAAAATGTAACGCTTACTCACTTACATGTTACCAGAATAAAATGCTGAGGACTAGCCGACTGCCCAGGAAATAATACTTTGCAGTAGAACAAGTGATTACGCACACTGTTATATTCCCTGCCCCGGTTCACATCTATCTCTAAAATTATAAGCTCATTCAATGTATTATATAATAAAACTAGCCGAATCTGCGGCTTTACACGCGCGAAATTTATAAAACCCAAACTTTCAACCCCCGTTTTAACCTCCTTAGGAATGGAGTTTTGTAAAATCCATTCTTAGCGGATGTCTACACCCTAAGGAACCTAACTGACAAATTTCAAGTTTGTAGGTGTTATAGTTTCTGACATTTTATATATATATATATAGTATAGATTATTATACACTTATAACTGAATATTTATATCCCATAATCACGCAAACCAAATTCAAACAAAATTGGTTATAAAATTCTATAAACGTAATATCTCTACGTTACAGCTAAACTAAAAATAAAAACAATAATTAAAGTCAGTGTCATAAGAGACTTATGAATATTTCATAATTTTATCATTGGATTAATGGCAATTCCTTTCAACGATCAAGCCTTACATCGTTTATTTACCGGACGATTAAATCGTAGCGATTATTTTTAATGTGAGGCTTCATTAAGCTCCTTGACTTGTTGCTGTAGCGGTTTCATAAAAAGACCGCATTACAAACCGATACTATACGATTCGTACTTTTTGGAAAATTTTATTGTCTATATTACAGAGCCTCTGGTTTGATACATTCACTAGTTTTTCTACAGCTGGTTTGAAGTTTAGAGGGACGTAAAATCATAGATTCCAAGGATGCCGGTGAATTAGCAGGGTAACAATATTCCTTAGCGGGTGGCTTATATTCCTTAGCGTCTATGGGCGAAGAAGATGTAGGATTAGATGGCCCCTTCGTTTATTTTTTTATGTAATAGGTAGTCGAACATGCAAATAGGCCACCTGATGTGGTCATCACCGCCCATAGACAGAAGTATTAACCCTAAAAATTCCTTAAATCACAAATGCGTGACCAATCTTTGGAGACTAAGATGTTACGGCCCTTGTTGTTACAGTGGTTGACTCACCCTTCAAACTAGAAAAGACGTGACTTGACTTGAAAAAAGCCAAGTACCAATTTAATATAACTTTTTTAAATAATTTGATTTTTTTTTTTTTATGTCGTTGGTTGTCGTACGAGCATATGGGCCATCTGATGGTAAGTGGTTACCACCGCCCGTAGACAAAGGCGCTGTAAGAAATATTAACCATTCCTTACATCACCTATGCGCCACCAACCTTGGGAACTAAGATTCCTTGTGCCTGTGATTGCACTGGCTCACTCACCCTTCTAACCGGAACACAACAATACAGTGTACTGTTATTTGGCGGTAGAATATCTGATGAGTGGGTGGTACCTACCCAAACGGGTTTGCACAAAGCCCTACCACCGAGTATTATTAATGAATAAAATGAGATGAAGAATGTCCGAAGATGCTTCGTACATTCTTAATTATTAGCATTAAATCAAAAGGCCTATTGGCACTTTGATTGATATTTCAGTATAGAATTAAATGTAGAGCTACATCATAGTTATTTGTTTTTTTTGTTCTTCAACATTTATCGTGTCTTTTGGTAATTGTTACAATGCCTTATTTAATTCAATGACTACTACATATTATCTATATTCGATTTTTAAATTTTCATCTCCTTTCATCCTATCGAGATCCCAAGCCAGTATCTGTGGCTTATGAATCCGTTAGATGGCCAACGGTGTTCCGACTCGCTAACTGTAACCGTTGTATGCGCCAGTGGTTTTGATCATTTCATTAAAATTAACTAGAGTTGGCTCCGATTACTGTTTATAGACTTAAAATGTTAATGAGTGTTCGCTTATCAATTCGTTATTCAATGTCTCATAAACCAAGTTATTAAACGCTCTGTTAACGATGAACAAAACGCGATACGATATTTCAAATTGAAACTACGACTATTAATTACAGTACTTAGTATTGTTGTGTTCCGGTTTGAAGGGTGAGTGAGCCAGTGTAACTACAGGCACAAGGGACGTAACATCTTAGTTCCCAAGGTTGGTGGCGCAATGGTGATGTAAGGAATAGTTAATATTTCTTACAACGCCATTGTCTATAGGCGGTGGTGACCACTTACCATCAGGTGGTCCATTTGCTCGTCCACCTACCGATATCATAAAAAATATATATATATAAATTTTTCATACACGTAGTCAGGGGTAAAGAAAAGGTCTTAGGGTTTCTTACGACTGACAAAGACACCCCCCTACCTCCTCAAATGCAGACGAAGCTGTGTTCGGGTACTAGGTTTATAATAAAGCAGCCAGCTCAATTCGTGAAAAGTAAGGATGTTTTGTTAAAACTCAAACCTAGCATACCAGGCTCCCAGTAGTACCAAAGACTTAACAAGCAGCCAATGTATCTCGGACCGCTGATGATAATCAAATAAAAAAATATATTAATTATATCCAACAATACGAATTGTAGCAACTGGGGGAAATCAATTCCATATCAGGAAAGACTTTCGTCCCGCAGTAGATCATTTTGTTACACGTAATTTGATTTATTTTTTATAGCACTCTAGTTATCGCCCGCGGCTTTGCTTTAGGAATTGGTCGTCTGATAGCCATAAAAGCAAGGCAAATCATTTTGTCATGAAATAGCAACAAACAGACAGAATTACTTTTGAATTTATAACTGCGTTGCAGAATTATCGTTAGTTTCGGACTATCGATAGTTTCGGTTAAAAGTAATAGTTTTTGCAATACTATCGATAGTATTGCTCATGTGGAGCTATCGATACTATCGCTAACACCTTAACTATCGATAGTCTATCGATACTGGACTATCGATATGCAACACTATTTATAATATTAGTATAGATTAGCTGTGCCCGCGTGCGTGTGTTACTTCGCGCGCATTTGAATTTAACAAAAAAGTTGTTCTTCAGTTCACAAATTTTACAATAAATTATTAATTCTGTATTAGGCAGTTTTTTATATTAAGTCGTTTGTTAGACCCGACGTGACGGCGCCGCGAGGGGAGCCTATTTATTATTATTTTATATATAATTCTAGAATAAAAGTAGCATAAGTTACTTCTTATTACATCAGTGAAAGTCCTGTTAAATTTGGTCCAGCCATTCTTGAGATTAGCCGGAACCAACAGACAGATAGACAGACAAAAATTCTAAAAACGGTTATTTTGGTATATATACCGTGTATACATACATTTGCATTTAGTAAAATGTGGTTATTTTTATACACTCTAAAATTTATTTATGTAATAGATTAATGCATTAGATGTAAAGTTTAAAGTTGATAATGATTAGCGATTAAATTCAATGCAGTCATTAAAATAATATAGATCCAATGAATACACCAAAGGCACGAACGATATATACTTAAAAGTAAAAAAAACAAGAGACAAATTCAATGATTGGTAGTATGTTTCTGTTTTTACAGTCGGAAATCTAAAAAGCGTAAAAATTAGACCTAATTAAATGCTTAAAATAGCAAAGCGTAAAGCAAATCTGATCGATTCATTAAAAACGCGCGATTTTTTACATCTTTTTTTAAATACGTGTATAATTTGAGCGTTCTGCGTTGATAGTGTAATAATAATAATGATCGTGAGATACTTAAAAGATTATTGTTGTGTATTAATGTATTGTAATTGTTTCTTATAAATATATAATAAAGATAATTTTAAATATGACTATTTATCTTATAAGGCAAATAGTCATATCTGATTTTTCATAATCGTGACTAATTTTGCTTGATTTTAGGCTGTGTTCGAAAGTTTTGAATATAGAATTGTTTATAAAAAAATAATTATACGTTAAATAAATAAAATTTATCATAGAGTAATTGATAAATCCTTAAGACCTTTTTTATATTGTGAAGGAAGGTGTTATTGATAAGGAAAAATGATTCAAATACTAGAATCACAAAGAAGTTTCAATAAATTAAAAAAAAAAGTATCTATACAAAAATTGTATTATATCATCGTAGAAAAAGTATACCGCAAAAACTATGATTGTCGGTCAATTTGTCAAACACTAACCTAATAATATATTAAATCTGACTCCTAACGGTTCAGCGCGCCGCTGACGCCACGACACACACACGAAAATCGACTCAATTACAAAGGTATAACTCTTAAAATCCTTTTAAATGTTATTATTTTGATTATAATCAGCACGTGTCTGAATGGATTTTTTGCTATGTGTCGAGTTCAATGAGTTTTTACTTACATTAAGATATGTGTGTCAAGATGGACATGAGATTAACGTCGTTACTCGTTAGTAAATAATGTCGATTTGAGGTGTGCTGATTTATGAATCGGTTAAATGGTTTTCGGTGCTATGAGCGAAAGATCTTTTGAAAGCTTGCGTCAATCATATTTGAAATGTTTTCATTGATACGCCCACGACGTTGTACGACTTTTTATATTGATGTATGTGGTAGAGTATTATTTTGTAGGTTCAAACTTTATTTCTTTGTATATATTTGTATTGTATAAATATATTATTGTATATTTTATTATTATTTTTTAATACGCATTTTTATTGTTTATACTTTTTAATTTTTAAGTTAACAAATATTTTTATCTTGATTATTAATTAACAAAAGCTATAAAATAATGAAAATAAATGAAATAAATTAAGAAAATTAAATAATAAAATCTAAAAATAAAAAAGAAAACCAGGGCGACATTTTAAATCAAACATTTCATGTACCAGGCAATCATAAACTACAAGAAAGTAATAAGTATCCGATCTTACTTTCCTTACCGCCAGGTCATGGCCTCTCAAGCTCAAGGCTGTATGTTTCGACCTCCTTGCGTTTATGATTTCCTCGTAGCGATGTTCGAATGTAGGTCAGTTTTGAGGTCATCTGAAGTTGATAAGGTCAAGTTGGACAGCTGTTTAGTTAACATAATTTAGTTAACAATAAATGCTCCTAATTCTAAACAAGTTACAAATTTGATTTAAAGGTTTTGTTTTCTATAAAAAAATATACATTAAAGATTATTGACATCCATTACAAAAAAATAAACTCATTGCCACTAATTTGGAAACATTAAAAAAAAAAAGTTTTTAAAAAACTAATTTAATAAATTAAAAAAAAAAAAAGAGAAGTAATCACTAACTTAATATTAGGGGCGTTATTTATCGCACGGCTGATATTTTATTGATATGTCTTCCTACACGATAAATATGTCTGTGTTATAAAGGTTACTTCTTTAAAATATAGACTTCCTAAGTAAATTAGATTTTTTCAATTGAATACCAAATATTTGTTTTTTACTTTCTCATGCATTAAAATCGCGGTAGGTAAATAAATTTATCAATGAAATTGACTACCAAAATTTATTTTTTTACAAATATTATTTGACGTGCACTGTTCAATCGTCCAGCTTTACTGCCTGTTCTAAATACGTATTAATTCTTCCGTAACGAACCGGCAAAAAACGTATTAGTTATTATTTTTAAAATCAACTAGGACATGTGACCATCGTTACGTACACGCACGATTTTATTTACTTTTTCTTGTATTTTTCAAATATTACTAAAGAAAAAACGATTGTATTTCCAGTATGTATGTCTGTATGTCCAGTCAATACGTCGGAAAATAATGGTGTGAGTTATAGATTTTTAATAAATGATGAAATGAGTAAATTAGTAATTCATATTGGTTTTGCGTGAATTCGACTCTCCTATCTTTTATCTTATTTTTTTTTACTAAATTTGAAAATCAGCCAATTCACATGTCCTTTGAAGATGATGATGTCCTGAATGATTTATACAACTATCCAGCTACGCTTGACATATTATAAATAAATATTGGACAATATCACATACATTACTCTAATCCCAATGTCAGTAGCTAAAGCGCTTGTGTTATGGAAAATCAGAAGTAACGACGGTGCCACAAACACCCAGACCCAAGACAACATAGAAAACTGATGAACTTATTCTACGTCGACTCGGCCGGGAACCGAATCCGGGACCTCGGAGTGGCGTACCCATGAAAACCGGTGTACACACTACTCGATCACGGAGGTCGTGCATCATACGTGAACATGTGTGTGCGCATTTGCACATTATATTCCTTCACTATCATAATCTGGTGGGACAGCAAATCTGGCTCGATCGGATCTTTCCGGTATAAGCACAGGACCAACGGCCTTTACGTGGTCACTTCCAACTTCTAGACTCCGGGCTGCGACTGTGATTTTTTACATAGAAATAATAATTCATCGCTTGGGAACCAACTTGGGGCTTGAACCCAATACCTCAGAAAGTATGCCCTTATATCTAGCCACTAGACTAAAGAGGCAGTCATTGGAAATATATATTATAATGGACGATTAAAATGTTGCAGATAACAATTGAACATTTCCAATTTCGCGTAAACAACAGAGTCATACGAAAGTCTGATTGTGTATCATTGAGGTCACTGGGCTGCAGTGAGAACAATAGAATCGAATTGAATTCGGGCCAATGCATAGGTTTTAAATCATATTGTTCAATAAACAAAGATATATTACATTTATTTCCGAACAAAATAATGGGATTGATTGATTTAAAATAATAAAATTATTTTTTTATTTTATTTTTTGATTTGGTATGCGGACGGGCAAATAGACGATCTCCGTGGTCGAGTAATGCGTACACCGGCCTTCGGGTACGCCACACCGAAGAAGTTCATTATTTTTCTTTGTTGTCTTGGGTCTGGTTGTTTATGTTAACGTCGTTACTTCTGGTTTTCCATAACACAAGTGCTTTAGTACTTACATTGGGATCAGAATAATGTCACATACATTTTGTCCAATATTTATTATTAAAAATTGCTGTTTGGCGGTAAAATATCTGATGAGTAGGTATTATCGGATGCTTTAGTAACAATATGTACTTGATGTTTATTGGCGATTTTTTTAACGCTTACGTTTCATAATCAGTGTAATTTGTTACCAAAAAAATTATGATGCAAATGTAAGATATACCTACTTGTAACTGATCGAACTGATTTTTAATTTTGCAAGTATGCGATGGGTTTTTGTGAAATAATACGCTACGATTGAGACGATCTGTTGAAGTGGACTTCCATTAAGATATGTATATTATTCTTTATAAAAAATATAAATTTAATTATTATAATTGTTTTTGTGGAATGCAAGTAATTATATTATCATTAGTAAGTTGCTTATTTGGTCTGAAAAGACTAAGACGGATACTAGTAAATGTTGTTTAGATAGAACTACGATAGAAAGATAATTTAATTTAACTAAGCACTTTCTAGACATCGTTTATGAAAAAGCCTATTTTGTTAAAAAAACACCCTTTGCCTAATCTATTTATACGATATTTAATAAAATATGCAGAACATTCTTTCATTTTAATAAAAATTACACTGTAAAAATAAACGTCGGTATTTAAAATATTAAGCAATTAGTTACACTATGAAGTAAGCCTTTGGGTACGTGATTCCGCTAACTCTTCGTTACATCTGTTAGCCTGGTACAACAACACACTTTTTTTTTTACAATTGTAACAGATTAGATTTTTTTTTTATTTCGCGAGTAAATAAATTAATTAGATTTCTTTAATTATTATTATTTCCTTTCAATGGCGATGTTTCACGTCTGCTGGGTATCTCGT
This sequence comes from Vanessa atalanta, assembly GCF_905147765.1. Taxonomy (NCBI): domain Eukaryota; kingdom Metazoa; phylum Arthropoda; class Insecta; order Lepidoptera; family Nymphalidae; genus Vanessa; species Vanessa atalanta. Next base: position 1,383,611 of record NC_061894.1, on the reverse strand, counting down.
GATTTTTTCCTTATCCGGTCCGTATACCGTTACCTTCGCACGAATTTGTTTCGGGGAATAGTATTATCGAGAAGGAATTTATAATATTTACACTGTATATATTTATTTACATTTGAACAAACTACTCAAATCCGCTTTAATTTTACTCCTAAGTTACGATTGTAATTTCACAGCAATCCGAGACGCCATTTTTCAACGAACTGTCAATTAAAAGCACAGATTATACAGGTAGAGTGAGAAATGAACAAAGGTACTTTAAACCTTGCGTACGAAAATAAATATTATTTTATGTGTAGGTAGATAATTTCATTAATCGATTATTTTTTATTGATTGTTATTTAATACTTTCTGTACTAGTTGATCTAATGCGATGTTTAATTTAAGTTGTTTATTGACTTTTTAATCTGATATAAAATAGAGCAGATTTAATAATGTTAGTAATACATTTTAGTTTACATTTAAAATAGATCTAGTGCTATCACCATGATGGCCCAGTGGTTAGAAGACGTGCAGAGGACGTGACCTTAGCCCAGTAGTGGGACAATCACATGCTGTTACTTATTATATTTAGTGCTGTTCGCAAGCATTATCTCTTTACATAAGTTTGTATTTAAGTATATCGACCCAATACGTATGCTGTAAATGATATTAAGCAATAATACTGTTACAAAAATTTTGACACGACAGTAATGTTAAAATTATTTATAGATTTAAATTAAGAATTCAATATATATATAAAAATTATCACTAGTATGTATACTATATTATTGAGGAATTAAATTCAGCTTACAAAGTACAAAATAGGTTTCCGTTACAGGGCATTCGGGTAAAGATATTATTCGCACGGCCTCCTTACGAACCATGTTACCCTGGTCCACCGACACACATTTTGTAAACATCATTATTTTGCACTTAAGGCCATGATCACAATCGCATTGGCTTATTCAACAAATAAATACCTTTTTCCCTATTCATGATGAACGATGATTAAGAATATATATGATGACATTACTTTTCAATTCAGTACCTTGATAACTTAATCTTTTTTTTAACACAATAAAAACTAAGAGTAGAAAAAACAACTCTCAATAAAGATTATTTATGGTCGAAATTTCATGACTGTTAGACCACTAGCCTATACCAACTATCAGTCAAATTGATAACATTGGATAGCACATTTATTGAGAAATGTTTGACGCTAATATTACCACTGTAACCAACGGGGTTAAAACGGAACCGCGTGAAGCAGCTAGTGCAGTAAAATAATAACTATATTTTTATCAGAATTTGTAGAGTTCGTTATAAATCGGTTCCCTTTTACGTGTTTGAGAAATTGTACAAGAAATTAGCGAAATTAATCATTTTCTTCTGTAAATTGGTACACGGCTTTCTCTATTGGGTATTTTTGATTGGTTTCGAAGATAAGAACTCTATCTTCGAACAAAATTAAAGCTCGTGAAGCTGTGACGTAAGTAAAACTCTTTTGCTAGAAAGGTTTTAGTCCAAAGTTGCCGCTAAATTAGATCTCTAAAATAAAAAAAAAATAAAACAATGTTATGAGACTACGTTTTGAACTGTCGTAACGACATTATGGAATTGCCCTTACATGCGTATATTACGACGCACTTAACGCTTATGCGTTTATGATTCCCTAATGACGACTCTTTTCAAATCGTTTATGACATGCCAAGTTGTTTAACTGTAAATTTTAACCGCGACCTTTTCGTACTCGTCTATATAAAAATGCTTTGTTTATGCGCTTACAAATTTGTCACTTTGATTTCGTCATTTGACGTTATTCATAATTTTGTAAAATGTTAAAACTAGATGCTCTTAAATTGTATGAAAAATTTCATTCCGTTTTTCACTTTACTTTCCGTAAGAACCTTCTACAAATTATTAGAAAACTTAAATAATAAATGAAATGAAATCTATGGTTTTCAAGGCCTCACTTGGGCCTTGTACGAGCCTGTCTATATAGGCACTACCCACTCATCAGATATTCTACCACCAAACAGTAACGCCCAGTATCAGTACCTAGTATATAGTATTCCGGTTTGAAGGATGAATAGCTAACGTACATGACATCTTAGCTCCCAAGGTTGGTGGTACATTGACTATGTGAGGAATGCTCAATATTTACTACAGCGCTATTGTCTATGGGTGGTGATGTCCACTTACCGTAAGATGGCCTATTTGCTCGTACACATAACTTTATTATAAATGAGCAAAGGAAATTACAGTAAGGCAAGTTTTACAGCTTTTATTTGTCCACCTGTTTAGCTAAAGTTTCACCTCCTTCCGGATGTAGTAACTTATTTATCTTCTATCCGGATAGATAGCACATCTGGCAGAATCAAATTTGAAACTTACAGAATTAATTTTCCTTCGCCGCCGTTTACAAAAAGATAACCGCAATCATCGGTTGAATTTCACGTGTCTCGGCCATGTGGAAATTACTATAATTTTTTCCAGCAACTATTTTAGAAGATTTTTTCAGATAAAAAGTACTCTTTCATACCTATAAGTAACGGACGATTCAAAAAGCTAAAGTTGAAGGGTTTCAATGAATATTCATTGAACCAAGCACCCTTAGCTCTCATCTTTCAGACTTAGGGATGCGTTACTATCCAAGTACCAGCTTTTAAAATTATGCGACTCGGAAAGTCGGTATGCTGAATATGTGTACTTCTAAACTTTATCGCGTTTATTTATTTTGGCAGCATTATGTTACTTTGTGTCTGAAACGTTTTTGCTTATTTTTTTAACTAAGTTTTTGATACAAACATTCCTTAATGAGTAAAAAATTTCACGTAGTTGTAAAGACTTTGTCGTGTGAATGTTTTATGGGAATACTTTAATTTTATTTGCTGGTATTTTTATAATGTTACTTTTACACGGTTGTTACTTTTTCAAAATATTATTTAGCATTTTGTATAGAAGAAAAGGAACGCTTTTACGATTACGATAAATATTGGTCGTTTTAATAGCATTTCCGCTGAGAGCACACGTGATTTTAATTTGGATGAAAATGTTTTTTAGATTTAAATGCATACATACTAATAAAAAATAAAAACCATCATTGAACAGGCTCTAACTCATTTTCTATTATATTCACTATTATACGAAAAAGATTGAAAGCGGACGCAATAGTTTCATAAGAGAACTAAGATTTTAAAAATAATTTCAAAAGATAAGAGATAAGATTGAATTAAATTTAAAACGATCACTAATTTCAATAAAGTCAGTAATTACTTAACATAAGTTTATGTATCTTATTTAAATAAAATAAAACATATATATATATATACACGAAAATTAATAAATACTAATACCACGCAATAGATTCTACCGAAAAGAACTGGCAAGGAGCTCAGTACTCTATTAAATCATAGTAAATGTAGTAATCGTAATTTACCGTTAAACTTATTTATCCTGTATGCAAATTGAATTTAAATCCAAGCTCTTTATCAAAAATGTATCACATTAGAACCTTATTTATTAAACACTAGTTTTTATAAATTCGTAATCGCTTAGAATTAATCAAGTCTCTTCCTATCGTATTTCAATTTTAACTCAAGACGGATTCATATTATTTTAATTTACATGTGTTATAAATATTTATAATATCTGCGTTTTACGACGTCTTAAATGCCCTCATAACTCATAAACACTTAGCAGTAGTTACTTTACGTATGCTCGGAGAAATAGGTACTAATATAACCTGATGCTAGCAATGAAATTAACTAGACATCGGGTTTAGTTATAGTTGACCTTTAGATATTTTGTCCTAAGTTGTGCCTCTGTGTCATTGTCTTAGTTAAACAATATTCGAGAGCTAAGTCAAAAGTCTTCATTTAATAATAATAAATTGTCAATATAAAAAAAAAAAACTGTTAAATCTAAAAGAAAAAAAAAATCAGCGAAACTATATTTTTTTCAATTATATAATCAAAGAAATGATTAACTCTCCTTGCATTTATCTGGAATTCAAATCTGTATCTTGTCCTTAAGAAGAAACTGCTACCGGTCGTACCATTAAAGTTTTCGTCGGCCAAAATAAATGGTCATTATTTCAAATTACAAAATATAAATAATTATTACTTATTATTTCATTTCGGACGAAATAACGAAACATTCCGTAATGTTAATCTTCATTCTGGTTTGGTTTTCTGAAGAACTAATTATCAATGACAACTTTAACCAGCTATATACAAAACAAGGTTACGGAATTTTAGGCCATAATTTAAAGACTATAAGGTGCTCAATGCTGTGATTCTTTAATATTTTTGCTCGATTGTTACGTTGTTAAAGAAGTCCATACAATTTTATTTAAATAATTTTGAAACGGGATCTTACAAAAACCAACAAATAAGCATCTACGTAGACAATGTATTCTAAAAAAAACCAACATACCATAATGTTGTCTTAGATTTTCGCTATTATTACACATTGAAATAAAACTAGTTTTTAACGGATTTAATCGCGTATATTAATTATTTTATTTTAACATCCCGACGTTTCTGTCTGCCCGTGACCACGAACACTGCAAAGTGCTCGAAACGTCGAAAAACGATAGTTTTATTTCAACATACCATAAACGTCATTATTCTGACAACCGTACGATAAGCATTAAGCATGTCTCGTCGTGAAGCTTTAATGACACCGTCTGTCGTCATTGCTACTGCACCAGACGAAATCAGCAATATCCAGGATAGTCTATAGTTTATAGCAGTCTATTGTAGTCTAGTCATATTCCTTATATATTCGACTCAAAAAAAGAACAAAAATAGATATCTGTTAAAATATAAAAAAATGTACCGTCAGAAATAACACACAATTTTGTTGTTGTTACTCGATTGATATTCGACTTAAAATTTAAAGTGGATATTAAATTTTTTACGTTTTTTTTTTGTAAGTCTTATTTATTTGTATAATTTGAGATGACTTAATTGGTTTATGCTTAGCTTAGTTTTTTTATTACGTAACTGTTACTCCCTTTAAAATAAAAAAATAAAAATAATATTATAAAATGATAGAAAGGTTAGAAAAAATAATTGACGTTCTCCTTTGTCTTTAAGCTGAGATGGCCCAGTGGTTAGAACGCGTGCATCTTAACCGATGATTGCAAGTTCATAACCAGGCAAGCACCGCTGAATTTTCATGTGCTTAATTTGTGTTTGTAATCTCGTGTTATCGTTAGGAAACTTGCATGTGTTTAATTTTAATGAAATTCTGGCACATGTGTATCCATCAATCCACATTGGAGCAGCGTGGTGTAACAAGCTTTAAGGCCTTCAGCCCAGCCGTGGTACATTTACAGCCTGCTACTTTGTTACTTTGTATTTAAATTCCTGTGTTCCGAATTGAATGGCGAGTGAGCGAGACATACCACCTTAGTCGTCAAACGTTGGAATGGTATAACTATAATACCATTCCAACGTTTAGTAGTAGTAGTAGTTTAATACTTATCACAAAATCCATTTTTTTATATGAGTATTCTCGTAAAGCGATCGACGCAAACTGTCGACCTCCGTGGTCGAGTAGTGTGTACACCGGTTTTCATGGGTACGCCTACTCCGAGGTCCCGGGTTCGATTCCCGGCCGAGTCGATGTAGAAAAATTTCATTAGCTTTCTATGTTGTCTTGGGTCTGGATGTTTGTGGTACCGTCGTTACTTCTGATATCCATAACACAAGTGCTTTAGCTACTTACATTGGGATCAGAGTAATGTATGTGATGTTGTCCAATATTTATTATTTATATATAATATATTAATATTTGAATCGATTGCTTTACGACATAATCTGATTCTGCGATATATTTATCCAGCCAATCAACAGCTTGCGAATGCTTCTAGACCACCTATAAAATGCTATTACCGTAATTGGATTAGTGATCGAATAACGAATGCAGCTCAACTTATCATGTTCTTTTTTTGAATCCTTATTGAGAGAGACGTCATTACGTTTGCAAGTGTAGTCTATGGTACTTGTAAACGGAAGTTCAAAGGTGTCAGGGTTGCCAAGCAATGTATAATCTATACTATTGTAAATACGAAAATCTTTCTACTGAATTTCTTGTCGGTTCTTCTCGGTAGAATCTACATCCCGAACCGATGGTAGCTTCACTTGAAATAGTTTGTTAAATGACTATTCAAAAGTGCTTGTAAAAGCCTACTTGAACGAAGTATATTTTGATTGATTGATTAGCGCTTAAACTTGTAATTCGTTTACCGGCTAAACCACTAAACTAAAATGAAGTAAGCTGGAATCCCAAATAAGGAAAGAAACTACTTTTTATACCTTAAACCCCCAATCACCCCTTTTTTATGCGGTAAAATATTGTAGCGTATGTTTGATAATGCGTATATTGAAACGATGATAACTGTCAATGTTATGATTTTGACGTATAACGTACTTCCCTTCTCGTGTAGGCCGCGGATAACATGAGTATCGTTAATGCACTACGCTTTAAAGTAAGTGGAACGAAAGACTATCCTTCTTCTATCCTACAAATAATATCACCCATCCATTGTCGTAAATTTGTGAAGACCAAGGGAACGATCCCTACGAAGTGTCTTCGAGATTAAGAGCTTGAATTTCAAGTATCCACTTATCTCTCTCATGTACAAATATTAAAATCACAACTTATTAATTATACAAAGTAAGCTGACCGTCTAGATTCCTAAACAATATCAAAATTCAAGAATGCCGTTTAAGCCCAGGCTCAGTTTCAGTGACGTCACAGCAAATGTAAATCACATCACGACTGATCTAATTGGAATGTGAGAAGTCGTCCAGGAAAAACTGTAACGTTCGTTGTTTAAATCAAGAGAGAAAGTGATGGATTACTCGTAACCCGCATGGGGCTTACGGCTGAGTGTTTTGAATGCAATCGGAGTTTAGGAGAAAACTCGGCTTTCGCTTGCCAGTTATATTATTGAGTTTTATAATTAGATAACTTATACATACACGTTGCTTGCGAAAATTTAATTTAATAAATATAGTGTTCTTGTGAATATGTATATGTTACTGTAACCCTAAGATTTACCGACATGAGTTGGTTAATGTAAGTATTTATTATAAATGGACGACTTTTTCGGACTTTTACCATTCCAACCTAACCTAACCTAACATGTAAATCCTAAGATTTACTAAGTGAATGATGGTAAAAGTTCGAATCCCAAAGATTTATGGACATTTGCCATTCATAATCGGTAAATCTTAGGTTTTACTGGAAAATCTTAAGATTTACCTTAGTTCGAGCTTTTACAGTAACATATATACCAAGTACTGCCTCGTAAGGTTGCCGACTTTAAGGCCTTGACTTCAAGCCGTTTTGCGTTTTTGACTGGAACTTTTGTGGTTTGTGAAGCAACTTAAACCGATGGTTCTACGCTTAAACTGATTCCGGTCGTATAAGTTAGCAGTCTAATGCCTTAAGAGAGTCATGGACAAAGAGTGCAACTGTGTATGTGGATAAACTTGAGCTATATATATATATATATCTTGCGTTGACTGGAATAAACTAGAAGTAAAGTAACATCCGAATCCTGTGCTTAGGCCTCTGGCCTTGGTTGAGGAGAAGGCTTTAAGCTTAATCCACCACGCTGCTCTATTTCTGATTGATGGATTCATATGTGACATATTTGTATCCGATACATGCAGGTTTGATCACGACCTGCACGGAGCCGTGTTGGTTCGGCTGAAATATGGATATTCTCAAGAGCGGAGTAGATCATTGACCAGCATTCGAACATTTAAAGCATTAGCATTAGCAGCCTGTAAATTTTCCCACTGCTGGGCTAAAGGCCTCCTCTCCCTTTGAGGAGAAGGTTTGGAGCATATTCCACCACGCTGCTCCAATGGGGGTTGGCGGAATACACATGTGGCAGAATTTCGTTTGAAATTAGACACATGCAGGTTTCCTCACGATGTTTTCCTTCACCGCCAAGCACGAGATGAATTATAAAGACAAATTAAGCACATGAAAATTCAGTGGTGCCTGCCTGGGTTTGAACCCGAAATCATCGGTTAAGATGCACACGTTCTAACCACTGGGCCATCTCGGCTCTTTATCACCTAGCTCGACATTTAAAGTGGTATTTTAATTATTTTTATAAATATTGTTGTGTTAAACTTGGGCTAAAAGCCGAAAACAATCATTATTCAACCCGTAACTTTCTCATTACATCCAATTTGCAATCCACTGCGCTATTAACGTGTTTGGTACTGAAGTATACTTATCATACTTTCCTTTGTTACAGATCAAAACACCATGGACGACTGACCATAATCAAAAGTGTTGTTATAAGATATTAGTGTTCATATAAAACTAATAGTGTTAAATTATTGTGATCAAAATGGAGTTCAGATCTCACTTCCTAGCGACTGCAACGTTTCTTATCATTGGTGAGTTTATTTGTGACATATTATATTTAAAAAAAGAAAACATTGAAATATATATATGTATTTAATGTCGTATCATTATTTGTATTGGGACATGACATCTTCATGACAGTTTCCAAGGTTGGTAACGCATTGGCTATGTAAGTATATAAATATTTCTTACAGCGTCATTGTCTCATATGCTAGTCTACCTAAATCATAAAAAATATATATTTAAGTTTTACTGTTGTTCGCTCATTAGTCAATGATTGTAAAAGATCGAGGGAAATTGTGTGTCTTTTAATAATAAAGGTGAATGGCAGAATGGGTCACTTGACTGGAACTGGACACACTGCCACGAAATATTTACTATTCCTTACAATACCAATGCTAATCCAACTTTGGGCGCTAAGATGTTACGTGTCTCTGTCTTGTAATTCCACTGGCTTCACTCTTGTGCACTTCAAACCTAAAGTTATTAATTTAATTTAAAGTTTATTGATAAACTAATCAATAGCTAATTCAGCATGTTGTATAAAACAATTAGATTAGATTTTTTTTATCCAATACAGCGCTTGAAAGCGGCTGAAAGTTTTAATATTTGTTAAAAACTTTTTCCCTTTGTGTCCTTTATCTTTCATTGTTAAATATTTGTTTTGTTAATGTAAATGTCTTTAAATAACTATATTTTTCTTTTTAAAGTAAAGATGCGTCTCCAAGAACCCAAATAAAAATACTAAAGTTATTGACCCTTTTATATTTTATAATGATAATTATTGTATTAAAAGCCGTGTTAACGAGTTTACTAACTGTAATTTAATAAGTTAAAATGAGTTCAATTTAATCATGATTGATATTTTATAGTTATGCTGGTGACACACTTGTCTTTAATTAAAAAAAAAACATTTTTTTATCAAATACGATATCGTTTTTTATGTGAAATTTTATGCATTATTTTAATAATAAACTTAAGAACTAAAAAATCGGACAGATTATATTAAAAAAAAGCTTAGATTGTTTATACACATATAGATATGATTAAAAAAAAAAAAATTAGATTATTATATTAAATTATTGATATATCGTACCATAAACCTCTTTTTTTTTTACAAACAACCGACACTAACATTAATCATGCTAAATAATTGATCGATGGGACGTGATCGATGACGTGCGCACGCGCACCGACAATGACCGTTAATGTGACATTTCGATCTGTTATGTTTGTTATTTACAAGTGATTTATCAATGGTTGAAGAATTGATTATATGGTTATTTGACTAATGGATAGAGAGGTATAAAACATATTCGGCTTTTTTATTTATCTATTTTAGTTCATAGAAATTATTTTATTACTTGAAATTTACAATTTTTATTTATATAATGTTAACAGTTATCTATCTCTCTCGCTCTAGTGTCATACGTGCGCAAGAGTTATAACGTTGAATAATTGTTTACATCTAGTAAAAACGTTGTCGCCAGGCAAATATGCACCGTCAATTGTTTTTTTTTTGATTATTGAATTAATTTATAAATTAAGAAACACTATTTATTTAGTATCCGAATGACGTAAACAAAATAAACGCCAATGTCTATTTTCAGTGTTCACCACTTACAATCACGTGGCCCATTGGCCCGTATTTCTGTACGTATAATAAAATTGGAGTGTTTGTTTTTACTATTAAAATAACTGCTTTTTACTAAATGCCTTTGTATGTAAACATGGTACATATACCAAAATAACATCTTTTTCATATTTTATCTGCCTGTCTGTCTGTCTGTTTGTTCCGGCTAATCTCTGGAATGGCTGAACCGATTTTGACGGGACTTTCACTGGCAGACAGCTGATGTAATAAGGAGTAATTTAGGCTACGGTCACGGCATACGGCATCTTACCTTTAAGAAGCGCTTACTTCGTTTACTCTTTTCTTTCTTAGCGTAGATATCGATACAACGGAAACAAATAATGAATGGAGATGTATGTGTAAATGAATGAGCACACTGTACGCTTTTATCACTGTTCAGTGTATTACGATACGTTGTAACACGTGCATGTTACACTATTGTTTTTAGCGAATAAACTATAACGGTATTATAGACATGGTGTATGAAATCTATTAAAATATATACATATTTCCTTTTGTTATGTATATATATATATATATATCTGGCGGACGAGCATATGGGCCACCTGATGGTAAGTGGTCACCACCGCCCATAGACAAAGGCGCTGTAAGAAATATTAACCATTCCTTACATCACCTATGCGCCACCAACCTTGGGAACTAAGATGTTATGTCCCTTGTGCCTGTGATTACACTGGCTCACTCACCCTTCTAACCGGAACACAACAATAAAGTGTACTGTTATTTGGCGGTAGAATATCTGATGAGTGGGTGGTACCTACCCAGACAGTAAATTAAAAATTATGTTTCATAAATAAGGTTATATTTAATTCTACGTTTATTTTTGTATTTTGTTCAATAATTTAAATTAAAATTAAAAATTAACACACTTATCTGATCTTTTAAAACTTCATCCACTAAAGATTGTCTGAGTGTAGATAGCTGTAAAGTATAAACGATCACACCAGTTTTTTGCACCATGTGTTTTTTTTTCTATTAGTCTTATATCATATTATATTCTTTGCATTTAAAAAATGATGATGCAAATGTTGGTCTTTCCCGACAAAATAACTTAACCGAATTTGATGAAATCTTATAAGAACCAAGCTTGCCATCCCAAGGAAGGACATAGGCTTTTTTATGCCTAGCACCCGACGACCAAACCCTTAAACGCGAGCGAAACCACGAGCGACAACATGTTTAATACAAACAGACAATTTTACAGTTATTCTTATCAATGAGTAAATCATAAACAAACAGTACAGGATAAATAGATCTACCAAAGAAATCCAGACAAGATATTTCCTTGAAAAACACGATAAATCTTGCAACCAGTCGCCCGACTTGTCTGGATCATGATAAATGATGGAAATTTATCATCTGATTGTAATAGATTTGAATGTCTTTGGTATGAGACGATAAATAAACAAGAAATACGTTATATTTAAAATATAACATTCTAAAAGTAAAATAAAAACATATCATTAAGGGTTCTTTCAAAAAGTATTTTATCAATAATTCCAAAAACAAAATTAGAATAAACGCACATTTTAAACGATTATATTACATGTAAAATCACCGGTCCGTGATGTAGATTCTATCGAGAAACTCTAGTGGTCTATAGCACCAACTGTTCAGTGTTTGAGATTATTAGTAACTCATAAACCAGCCTTATATGAAAAACTTATATAATATTTATAAGCGTTTAAGCGTGACTAAAAATATTGTACATGTTGCAAGATAAAAAAAAATACATACAAAATCTAGCAACTGGTTGGTCAACTAAAGTTTATGCTAAGCGATGAAAATTTATCCAAATCGATCAGTCACAAAATACTGTCAATGTTGTAAGATAAAAATAAATAAAATCTAGCGACTGGTTCGCCAACTAGTCAAGTTTATGTTAAACGATGAAGATTTATCCGTAATACATTTGGACTTATCGCATAAGTTAAGCTTTGCATAACATCAGGTACTACATTATGGGAGCAACTAGTGCTGTCGGAGATAATTTTATACTGGTTGCTGTCGATTTGATTTCTAGTCTCGATATGAATTATTACGAGCTGATCTGTGATTGCGTTGTCATATTATACATAACATCGATGTAAACAGATTTAAAGGAAGAGTATTATACGATTAAATGAAGATGGTCTGTGTGAGGGATGATATTTTCAAGGAGTTAATGTCATGACTAGAGATGGACATGGAAGAAAGAAGAATAATTGTGCTGACTCCAAATGCGAACTAGCAAATTGCTACACTGTTCCGCATCTTTCTTAATTGGGATCGGAGTCTTAAATATTCCTTAAATCACCAATGTTCCACTAACTTTGGAAACTTAGAAGTTGTATGTTCCTCAGGCCTGTACCTGGTACCCTTCAAGCTGGAAATTAATGATACTAAGTAGTGGTGTATAGAAGTGGATTGAGTGATCATTTGTGTACCTTCCTAAACGCCATTTCACTAATTAAACTTCGTAATTTTTCTTGATATCAGCTGTTATTTATATAATTATATTTATATTATGGTATCTCCACTTGCGTGTGTATTTATAAGACTTGAGCTACTGCGAAAGGTATCAAATTTAATGGCGTGCTGTTTTACGACACACGAGACACCTAGAAGTAAATGGAATACCTTGATATCAAACATTTTTTTTTATGAAATGTTATCGGACCAGAAAATAGTCTTACTGTTTGGCGGTAGAATATATGATGAGGGGGTGGTACTACTACCCAGATAGATTTACAAAAAGCCCCACCACCAAGAAAAACATCAGCAATACAATGAAAGAAAAAGCATTTCGAAATATTTCCTCTAGATTATCATAATTATACTAGTTTTTTTTACGTCAAAAGATAGCCGCTTTAAAATAGATTAGTGCAGTGAAGCTGGGATAATGTGCCACGTACGAACAAAATTAGGTAATTGTGAAGATAACCGGATTAGTATGCAGTTGCGTTCCGTCTGTAGCTCTATGAATATTAACATTTTGACAGTAGTGTGTCCATGTTTTGAGATTAGATTAGTTTTTTTTTTAAATTTATCACCAGTTGAAACTCTTTTTTTAATCTAGCAAGGCCTGTTTTTAATTAAATTTACCCATCCAATTGAGTGTATAGCCAGGATTAACCTTGTCACCTGTCAGACTTTCACATCGCTAGGCGGCATTCAATGCAAGTTTATTTGCTCATTTTTAATTGATATTATATTATTTTTAAATCTAAAAGTTTCAAAGTACTTTTTTTTATATCAAGTTACAAAATTTTGTTTCATAATTGTTATTTTTTAAGTAGATTAAATTCATACGAATAAATAGTAGAAATATACATTCGTAATTATTAAAAAAAATGTGTTTCCTAAAATAAATATTATTTGAAAATGTCCCGTATATTTTTTATATATGGTAGCACTGGGCATTTTAAACTGTTTCCATAATTTAATATTATTAAACTACACGTTTATAAAACGACTCGTCTAACCTCATTCTTTTCAAAACACGCCCTTTCATTATTTAGAGTTATTGTTATAACATTTTTTCAACGAACATTGTTAGATTTTAAATTATTAGAGTTGTTAAGAAATAAAAGATAATGTTTGATAATGGAATTATGAATAAATTAAAATAAATTTAACGAAGTAGCTTATTTAATTTAATTGTTAAAGAATTTGTTTTTTCGGTATACATATGACGTCATGTTATTAATAATTTCTAATGATTAATACTTATAATGAGTTAAGAGAGATTTAATCATGAAATTCTACCATCAATATTTAAGTTATTATATTTATATATCGCCACGAATACCTCGATATTTCCGTCGAATTTATTAAGCATTTTGACACGTTTTGCGGTTAAAATAAAATTGATTATCTGGTGTATATTTGTATATGTTATATTAAACACGGACAATCAAGTAAGACGAGACAGTCAATCAGCAGCGGTGCTTCGTGAAGTCACTTTGAGTGTTCCTTCATAATACCACGAAATTTTCTCGACGTAAAAAAATTTGAGAAACACTGATCTACGTTATTTTTTATGTGTAGGACACTACCTACAACTACGCGTGGACATTGTTACTGTAACAAATATTCAACTTATAACGTAATGCGCCAACAATCTTTGGAATTACGATATTATATACCTTTAGGGTGTAGTTATAATCGCTCACTCACCCATCAAACCGGAACACAATAGTATCATGTATTGTTATTTGGATAAATATAATATGTGATGAGTGGTACGTATGGTGGTACATACCCAGACATGCACAAAGCCCTTTTTTCCGAGATGGCCCAGTGGTTAGAACGCGTGCATCTTAACCGATGATTTCGGGTTCAAACACAGGCAGGCACCACTGAATTTTCATGTGCTTAATTTGTGTTTATAATTCATCTCGTGCTCGGCGGTGAAGGAAAACATCGTGAGGAAACCTGCATGTGTCTAATTTCAACGAAATTCTGCCACATATGTATTCCACCAACCCGCATTTGAGCAGCGTGGTGGAATATGCTCCAAACCTTCTCCTCAAAGAGAGAGGTGGCCTTTAGCCCAGCAGTGGGAAATTTACAGGCACAAAGCCCTACCACTAAGCAAATATTATTTAACATCATATTAACAATGATTAAACAAAAGATTATTAAGAGCAGCGGCTCCAAATCTTTTTAATCGGGTTTACTGTCGTTATTTATTTTTTAACAATAATATAGTGTTCGTATGGAAGAGATACAAGTGTACGGACAGCACATCGCGTTAAATTTATACGAAACTGCCAAGAATTGGTCACAAGGACTCGAAGGAATGTAAATTGAAAGAAAGTATAGTTACCGTTCGTTCTAGATTTGTTTAAATACGAAATCGTGTAAAAACCAAGTTTAAGATAAGATCACCGATTACCTGTTTAAGCTGTAAATGTAATGAGTGTATTTATTCTACATGATTATTTTTAATTAAACAAGAAATCTCCTTGTATGTAATTGTTATCGTATTAAATCAAATAAAAATATACTTCATTTAAGTAGGCTTTTACAAGAACTTTTGAATCGTCATTTAACAAACTATATTAAGTAAAGCTACCACCGGTTCGGAATGTAGATTCAATCGAGATGAACCGGCATGAAACTCAGGAGTTACTCTTTTTCTACATCTAAAAATACAGTCATGTTAGTTAAATACAATATTGAAGGTTGAAACCGATTGGGAAGTTTAAGTTATACAGCTATATTGCGGATCGATAAAAGCCTGGGGCTTGTGTTTTTATGTATTTTAGACTTGAATTTTATATACATATATACTATGATTTTATTTAAATTAGTATAATTACATATAAATTGCATATATAACACGACAAACATTATGTATTTATGTTTATGTTCACACGATTTTCAAAAACCTACTATAAACTCATATTCTTGATATCCATGAAATATATTCTAAAAAGAGATAGCATTTTGTTTTAAAATAAATTAAATAAAACGATGGGAACTATTTTGTCTCAAGTAGTTAAGTATATGACTATATAACAATGGAATATTATAGCCATATAACTTAGTAAAAAGGCCGAGATATCACAATCGTTAGATAACGTAGAATTTAACCAAAGACTGCGAGTTCAAACCTTTACCAACTTTTCATATACTTAATTTTTGTTTATAATTCTCTGATCTCGTTGTTAATGAATAAAAAAACATCGTCACAAAACCTGTCATCGATTACTATAGAGAAATAAGCTCTAAAACCTCCTCCCAAGGAATATCAGGTCTGCCTTCAGCAGTGGATCATATACATGATAATTTAATTTTAAACACAACGAAGACACTTTATTTAAAATCAAATTATTCTGCATTGAATTAAGTTCATTGAAGTACTTTTGAATCCTCATGTTACAGAATTGTATTAAATGTAAAGCTAGTGATTTAAATGTAGGTTCCAACGAAAGGTACCGGCAAGAAACTCATTAGTTACTGTTACTCAACTTACATAATTATCAATTATAAATCCTACATGTAATACAACGAATTCGAACTCCACGCTTTTTTATCATCTGTATGTTTTATTGAGTAATGTATCGTGTTAAGCGATGTTTTTGTTGACATGAGATTTAAGCTTCGACAAGACTTGATATGAGAAAGGTGCAAATAGCAAGCGCTGTTCGAGATCTATAAGGAGTGACTAAACAGCATTCCTGGACAAACTAAGAAGCTAATAGTAGACTTAATAAAAACTAGAGACACTAGAAACGACGCAGTGAGAGTGCATCCTATCGAGGAGAAATTTTGTAATATCTGAGTTCAATGTCGTAATAACGTTTCTGGGAAAAGTGAAATGGCTCAGTGGTTAGAACACGAGATTTTTTAGCGATCTTTGTGGATTCAAAGCTAACGTGTCTTCGGAACTGTCTATATATATATTATATATCGAGAGCCGAGATGGCCCAGTGGTTAGAACGCGTGCATCTTAACCGATGATTTCGGGTTCAAGCCCAGGCAGGCACCACTGAATTTTCATGTGCTTAATTTGGGTTTATAATTCATCTCGTGCTCGGCGGTGAAGGAAAACATCGTGAGGAAACCTGCATGTGTCTAATTTTAACGAAATTCTGAAATATGTGTATTCCGCCAACCCGCATTGGAGCAGCATGGTGAAATATGCTCCAAACCTTCTCCTCAAAGGGTGAGAAGGCCTTAGCCCAGCAGTGGGAAATTTACAGGTTGTTAATGTAAAAAAAATATATATATATATCTATGTCATATTATGTATAATCAAAAGTTCGCATATTTTAATTATTAAACAATTAGGCAATGTGTTTTTTTTTAAGAATTACTAATGTTTCTATTTACCCGTTCATTTAAGATTACCCTTGTGTTAGTATTGGGGACGACAATAACCCAAGTGATCGGGAATTCAGCATCGATCCTGCGACTTTTTACATTGCAAGGCGGTCCTTAAACTATTGCGCTATTGACGCTTCTACTCCGTCCGTCAGATCAATATTTCAAAAATACATACGTGTTACAAATATCGATTACAAAAAAACATTGTTAAGTTATTGATACGAACGGGAGTCCTTATGACGGATCTCTTTAGTTGGTATAGTCAAACTTATATCCTGTAAGATTCACTCCACTGGCAGTGGCTTGGTTAACTAAGAAACTAAAGTTCACACATCAACTATTAGATCGAGCTCAGCCCTTCGTATTCAATATTATAACAGCTAACGTGTTTGCAATTTCTCTTAACATAATTTAACAGTCAAATAATGAAGGTCTATTGAACACAAAGCACACAAAACATAACCATTTCAAACAATTTTGAGTTTTAATCTGTGAGGATTAGGTGTATATTGGCTTACGTGCGTTAAGACTTTCTCAAAGTCAACAAGCGATGCAGTTGTGAATTACGATCATCGAAAGCTGTCTCGTATGAGGGCACGGTCATGTTTGACATTACAGACTTCCTACTATACCCTGTACAAGTTAGCTTGATCTTTTTGACAGATGTAAATTTTTTTGATCGACATAGCTTTGCAATGACGAACATATTCCTTAATTTAATGATTGTAAAAATATTAAAAAAATATATGCAGCACAAAAGTCCCTAAAGATTCAAGCGTTATCAGAAAATTTTAAATTTTTTTATTGATTCAAAGTAAAATTCAGGAACACTGAAAATAATAGACGCTTGTACAATGTTAGGTACAACGGTCGGACGGATGGGATACGAATATAAGACTGTAACTGTTACAAATATCGATTACAAAAAAACATTATTAAAGATCATTGTTAAGTCATTGTTACGAACGGGAGTCCTATTGATTGGGGTCTCTTTGGCTGGTATAACTCTTTTTAGAAAAATAAGGTAAAAAAAATTTTAATTCTATTTTGAATTACGTAATAATTTATGTCTTGTGATTAAATAAAAATAAAGAATTTCACACAATTCACCATTTCGTCACAGTTACAAGTATTTTAAAACGTTATTTTTGGACTACTACTTCCCATCACTAGCTCATCTGTCAAAAATATCAAGCTAATTTTTACAGGGTATAATTCAGAAACTGAAATTACAGCATTATAAAAATTTAGAAATTTAGAAAGCACGGAAGAGTGCGCCGGCCAAGTTCAAAGCGGTTATTCTAAGTAGAAGATAATATTATTCATATTAAAATTATTAGATTATATTACATTTCAGTTCTAAAGAGTTAAGGCGTTAATTAACTTTCACTATTGTTGTAAGAGGTCTCATCGAGTTTTAGTGTCTATCGGTATCTTAATTGTACATAAAGATAGCGATCTTATTAACTTTCACAAAGCAACACGTATGATTAGTACTAATTAATCACTTATAAATCGAGGTATATATAGTATAATCATATTAAACAATCTAGGATAAATGTACCGAAAATTAACAAAAACTGGTTAAAAAATTCAAAATATTATAATTGAGATTGCATTACAAGATCAACTGATACTGTAAACATGAAACGATAAACGAGAAATTACATTTGAAACCATGTTAATTACGAAAATTATGAGTTCATTAATCAAACTCAAAGTAGGCCCGACTAGTTACCGTAACGATAGCCTACAAAATGCAAGAACATTTTTTTGCTTAAGAAAAGCGATAATAAATACTCATTCGTTAAATTTAAAAGAGAAAGTTTTGTTTCTATCGTGTGATGTTGCCTTCCTCTCCGATTTCGGAGACGGCGGTCAGTCTTAGCAAAGAATAGCCAAACTAACTGTGTGTACTCTCTTTTCCCTCTACGGAAAATTCATCACGATCGAACAAAATCAAAATAAACTTTATTCAAGTAGGCTTTTACAAGCACTCTTGAATCGTCATTTTACAAACTATATTAAGTGAAGCTACCACCGAATTCTACCGAGAAGAACCGGCAAGAAACTCAGTAGTTACTCTTTTTCAACATTTAAAATAATAAGTTATATTAGCCATCATCATCCTCCTACCCTTATCCCAATTTTATTTGGGGTCGGTGCAGCATGTCTTCTTCTTCCATACTTCTCTATCCGACATCATCTCACAAGTAACATTCTTTCCAGTCATATCGTCTTGCACACAATCCATCCAGCGTTTCTTTGGTCACAAAGTTATGTTAGCTAAATACAATTATATATGTATATAATATATCCTGCCTGAAAGTCAACAAGTATCAGCTCCATGCTTTTCTATCATCTATATAATCCTGTATTAAATAATATGCTTTTTTTATAAATGTATTTTTTACATATGCCTTAAATTTATGAATCGGCAAAGTTATCAGTATGTAGGAAACCCAATTCTACTTACAAATTTAAAGTTAATCCCAATCGAATCGATACGAAATCGAATCGAGATCGTAGCTTAACCGATATAAATAACTAGAATTAGTCCTCAGTAATGATTAAGCTAAGGGTTTTTTTTGTGAAGTCGAAGTTAGAACTAAATAAAATCGGGACCGTCTGATTACCGTTATAAATTAAGAAAATTTTTGCCCATGTTTTGGACTAACGGGTTCAAGTTTTTGAAGCAAGGGAATAACCTTAGAGACTCCAGGCTGCTGAGATTTCTCGAAAGAAGAACTCGTCTAACTTTGTATTCAAGCTCGACCCGGGATTTGTAATCAGGACCCTGTAATCAACTACATTACAGCAGCTACCCACTAAACAACCAAACAGTCAATCATGTAATTTAGTTGTTTCATACAAATTTATGAGTTTGACCTTTCTGAGTTCATTGTATTTTATTGAACTTGGCGTAAAAAAGCCCATAAAATAATTAATTACAAAAACAACGTTCCGTTAGCGCTTTTTAGTCATTTAATTACAAGTTTTAAAAGGTAAATAAACCTATACCGTAAGCTCGATATTTTTTTATGCTCGAGTCAAAAAAGAAGCCTTAATTCGATGACCTTAAATATTTTTTATTTTATACCAGCTAATAATATCCAGAATGCATTTCATAGCCATTTTTTTTTAATAATCTACGACTCGCGTCAACGCCCTAGATTGATAGTATTATATTAACTGAATAAGTTTCAACTGATTCAGATTAATAGCAGTAAAAACAAAGAAATATTAATTTTATTTCTAGAAATTTCTAATGATCCAAAAGTCTCAGCAGTTGGAATCGTGCGGCATTTTTTTTAAGTAATACACTGCCGCCCGTAGACATTGGCGCTGTAAGAAATATTAACCATTCCTTTAATTTTAAATGCGCCGCCAACTACGTCACGTTATATTACGTCCCTTGTGCCTGTTATACTTGCACACACTCAAATCGGAGACAAGAATACCAAGTATTGCTGTTTGGCGATTCTATATCTAATGAGTAAGTGAAACTTGGTAATTTATGTTGAATATTTCTTGTAGCAATTCTTAGGATGGTCGCAAGTTCAAACAACGATATCCTTGATTGATTTATTAACACAATTTTAACATTTATTTTACCCACTAATCCGTGTTTCACAATACATCCCGTATTCTCCAAATCTCCTTTGAATTCTAATTATTTAGAAAAAAATAGCATTATAACAAAACACTGCCGCCGCGTTCGATTTCAAGACTAAAATTTTCTTACCGGCCATTATCGGACGTTCGGCCAGTATTAATCAAAATTAAAATATTACATTACAACATATTCTAAAAATAGTCAATCGGAGATAGTCAAAAAATATTAATTAAATTATTCTAATAAATTATAGTTATACAATGTGCAAAAAAAGTAACTCTAACACAATAATATGTCCATAACATGATCAGATTGACATGATATCCTTGTAATCAATGAATCATTAGAAGATATATGTTGTATATGATATACGACAACATATTAATGATGCTTTTACAGAGTACTTCAAAGTTATAGTAAAATTAGCTAAATTATACACGTATCAAAATGGCGTATCATCAATTCGTCAATATTTCACGAGTGAGATATGAATTGTATTCTTACAAATCGAACTTCTGGTTTGAATTTAGAACTGTATTCCATATTACGTGCACAATAATTAGCCAATAGGCACCGTTCATTTTGTCTAAGATATCCACGAATATGAAAGACGTTAATAATATTTTTTGATAAATTTATATTAAAAAATCATTTCTTAAAACAAACGTGTGCTTACCCTTAACCTCGAAAGCCTCATTCCAATTCACAAGCTCTCGATAATTCGATACACGTCATTGTTACCAAAAACGTTTTTACTGTTACTTGCATTCTTTTAGTATTTTCACAATACGCACGGTTTTCACATTCGAATGCTAGAATTAAAAGTTTTGAACTGAGTCTTTAAATGAAATGTCATATTTAAAATCGTTGATGTGTTAACTCTATAGTTTAGTTCACGAATAATTCATCATATATGACTTTGCCATTACACTTGCAATATTTGTCCCATAAAGTGTCTGAGCACAACTAACTCATTATGTATTCTATGTCTAAAGATCAATATTTTTAAATGGGCCATTGTAATAACATGCACAGGAGGCAAATTTCAAAGGACCAGACAATTACACAGTATATACAAGTGTACAAGTGTGTGTGCAACATGAGTGCACTTTTTAATCCTTCACTGTCTTAATTCAATGAAACGGCAAATTCGACACGACCGAAAAGAGTTCAGGCTCAGGACCATCAGCTTTATTTTCTTTCGACACATGAATGTACACGCTTCCACATTCCAGAGTCCTGGATTGAGGATATTTCGACAGAAAAATCTGACCATCTGAATCTGGCACGACCTGGGTTTGAACCAATTAGAGCAACGAGGCAGTTTATTCAATTGCTGATTGAATCCTTTAGCTTGTTTTGTAATTTGTTAAGATTGGTGTAAGTTTCGGCAAACATCTTCCTTTTACATTAGTGTCAAAGTCTAGTTAACGTTGACGGAGCAAATGCAATACGCATGTGTTATCGTCAGGTACTTTACCAGTTATTCCTTTTCCAATTTCTTTTATTACTCTCTCGTGATAAAACATTTTCAAATAAACCGAGGCAGGATGTACAAGCAAATCAATTGGTCTCTTCTGAGGAAATTCTAAAATACAGTTATTATTTAAACTTAATATTAGCCTTTATTTGTTTTTAGCACATCACATATTTGAACAAAAAATCTTTAAAATCTTACAAATATCAGGATTTACAGAGTTGTTTATTACTCTTGACCCAAAACGAACCGCAGACCTTTCTCTTTGAACAGATTTAAAAGAACATTTATCTACATTTTTCCAAAACATTTCGGTTTATTTTTGGGATTCAGAAATCATAATTGGATAACGCAATAAAATCTTGGTATTCTTTTTTGTGTTCATATTATGTTTTGGGAAGTATGACTTAACGTTCCTGAATAATGTCAAGTGAAATCCTCGGTATGTCTGTCAAGATCGTTTTAGATAAATCCTTTTAAAAAACTTACAAGTTTAGATCCAGCAAAGTGGGCGGAAAAATCGAATATATCTTGCTTGCTCAAGTATGTTGTTTTAGATATTATC
The DNA here is from genome assembly GCF_905147765.1 of Vanessa atalanta. NCBI lineage: Eukaryota > Metazoa > Arthropoda > Insecta > Lepidoptera > Nymphalidae > Vanessa > Vanessa atalanta. The sequence continues at coordinate 1,361,101 of NC_061894.1, read as the reverse complement.
TACTGATTTATGTTTTAATAATTTGATTCCAGACATATTATCAAATAACACTTTAAAATTTGCAACCCGATCTCTTGCGTGGCTCCTCCATCGCACTTGAAGCAAAAATAATAAGTCGGACAAAAGATTCCGTTTTTTATTGGTCGTGATGCGGTAAACAAGAACTTTAAAATAATCTACTACTGTTATACACTCATGGTGCCTTGGTCTTGATATAAGGATACAGGTCCTGGGTTTAAACTCCAGGTCGGGCCGTTAAAAAGTGATTGGGTTTTTGCTAACGAATATTTTTCAGCAACAGCGCGAATGGAATTTGAAAGTGTGTACTTCCGTGCCGCGAAAAGCTCGTACAACCTGAGTTGAAGTTGCCGTCCCATCGGATTATGAGGGTGGTATATTTGCACAATCATAGACTTAGTAATAGACCCTTTGATAAATTAAAAACCAAGCGTATACTATTTTAAAATCTAATTACTCATTAATTCCATTCAAACTATGTGATGTATTTTGTGCTATTATTATGCAAATTAAATTGTGGATACGCCTTTGGCGAGCTAAATTGTATAATATATGCAAATATTTGTCACGTCAGGTCACGTTATATGATTATATAATTAAACAAGGTTTTCGGCGTTTCGGTAAAACTAGTTTTAGATTGAGGTTAATGACCTTTATATCAATGATTTTATTTCTCACGGCATATTCATAGTCTTTATGATTTATTATTTGTATTTCTTTACAAGCTTGTAGAACAAGTGGTTCGCCCGATTGGAATTCAGTTTGTGACGAAAATGCTTCAAGAACTTATTTACAAATTTTTATTCTCAAAGGGTGAAAAATGTCTCAATCTGAGCGAAGTCAAAGATTTGGGAATTATTTCTCTATTGTTTGACTTTGCTGGTTAGTATAATTTACAGTTTATTTAAGAAAAACGGTGACTGGGCTGTTTGGCCACCACTTACTCAGCAATTGTTCTACCAGTAAAACAGTGATATAATGTATTACTCTGTTTATTTGAATAGTAAGTAAGCCAATATCATTATAAGCACACGACGTACCATCTTGTATTCCCTCGTTGACAGTTCGTTGACGTTTCAAAAAAATTACAATACGAATTTATTTAAAAATGTTGTCACTTATCAAAAATTGGCCAAAACATTGACATCGATCGTTGTGGCAATCTTTGGGAGAGGCCTATGTCCAGCAGTGGACGTCCTCCGGCTGAGAGATGAGATGCTATGAATTGTAATCGTTCACGTTGATTGTCATTTTTGACTACTATAATTATGTTAGTAAATAAATAACTATTAACATATAATTTAAGAATATAAGTGCAGGCGACAGTCACACGCAACGAAGAGAGCGGGAAGGGGTATGACAAAATAAGAGAGCATCATGCCATCACGGCATGCGAGTCGGGTTGACTTACAAGGCGGGATAAGGCACCGACAAGTGCGAATCAAACTCGCGCACTGAGGGTTCTGTACCACCAAATAATAATGAAAGATTTACCAGTTTTCGGTTTTTTTCTAAGAAATATGGCATGCTACCCAATTTCATGATAGATTTTCAGACAAACGGACAGGCAGACAACCAAGTGGTCTTTTGCCTTTAGAGGTTTTTTTTCTTAAGCGCTTTACTCAAGTAAAGAATCTTAGTAAACTAATTACGTTTATAAATTAACAAGTATTTCCACTGAATAGAGAAAGTTTTATTTTACCTAATTACTTTTAATCAGAGCTTTTATCCGTACTCTTGCAAACCGAAGCCATTTTTTAATCATTTAAAAATGCAGTAGAGAAGAAATCGGCACACTTAAATCGTGCGAATCAAACCCATGTCAATGTATCTCGTTCTGGTCGAACAGGTTCCGTATGAAATTCAAAATAGTAGTTGGGGATCGAAGCCTGCGCCCGCGCATGTCCTCGCCCACGATGCTTGCCGGCCATTTATTAAGGATGTTCAGACATTCGTTATTGAAATAAATTGTATTGCCTGTAATAATATGGCGGCTTGTAATGATATTTTGAATGGTTTAGGATATGGCTGCTATATAAAGGTATTGTATGGCGGTCTGTGCGTATCTTCATAGGAATAAATGTGTTTTCAGGATATACGTATGCCAAATTATAAGCTATAATGTCGCCAAGTTTAAAAATAAGCATTCGGTGAATTCCACGAAATTTCCACCAACGAAACACGTAGATCTTTTTATTTTTTCTTATGATATGGGTAGGCGGACGAACGAATGTTCACCTGAAAGTCAGTAGTCATCACCGCCTATAGACCATGCCCCTTCAAATATTATCCATCGCCAATGCGCCACCAATCTTGAGAACTAATATAATGTGCCTTGTTTCGAAGTTATATCTCGTGCCTGTGGTTACACTGGCTCACTTAACCTTCAAACCGGAACACAAAAACTCTGAGTAGTACGTACTTTGGCAGTAGAATATCTAAACCCACCATTATTGGAAATTTGAGCATAACACGATTCAGTGGAAATCTTTTTTTCTATTCTCATCCGTTTTTTATTCGTTTATAAAAAAAATAAAACTTAATATATCGTTTTGATGGCTTATTATTTAAATATAAATATCAATTAAATAATAACCGATGTCCGTGAAATAAAAACCGTTTACGAAAATAACTACGGCTTATAAATAGTTTCATCTCTGCTTCCTAATCCGCCAATAACTTAAAAAAAAGTTTGCAAAATTGGAACATTACTATTATACAATAAAATTCACATTTCTTAAGTGAGACTAAGTTTTTATAGCTTAGTATAAAATACACAATTCTTAACTAGCTCCATTCTTACTATTGACAATGAATTAAATTACAAATTCAATTAGAGATTCAATAAAACGGTATCCATTCAAGATTACTTTCATTTTGATAAAAACCGTCCGCTTCGAATCTAATTCCATCTTCAAAGAAAACGGTTAAAGTAACATTCTAAAGTTATTTCTTATTCACACATCGTGAAGTCACTATTCACCGTGACCGTTGGTTTAAGCTTCGTACAGATAAGCTGATAAAATTTAAGAATTATCATATTGTAAATTTAGTCGTAAAGGGGGCCATTCCAGGAACAAATTGTCAGCTTAACGCAATCGAATCGAAAAGTTATCGTTGCCGTTCAGCCGTTTTCCTATTCAATTAACTATGTAGTTGTTGTTCGGTTGAAGTTCGATGAGAATATAATCGGGATCGTATCGTTATCGTTATAAATAAGTATAGTCTATTCCAACGGAAGAAGGAAAATCGATAAACAAACCTTAGTTTTACATATTTCATGAGATTTGTAAGTAACTCAGCTAAATTGTGCACTACAAAGAGTTCATGATTAATATATATTTATTTATAATATGACACTATTGCACTAAACCACTTATTTCCACTTAAATTTTACTGTTTGTGATTTTTCGAAGTTGGATCGGAATAGAAACGAGAACATTTCATATACGATAGATTAAGTACAAAATAGCACCTATCATCTCCCCTAAAGGTCCCCTTCCCTTAAAGTTGAAATCTTTAAAAACCCTTACTTAGTGTATGCTTAATGCTTAAGTAAACTCACGTTCCAAATTTCAGCTTTCTAGTCGGCCCAGCTTAACACGTACAATTATATTAAAGAACTTACATAAAAATAAAAAAATATAGCTTTTTTTAAATTTCCGGTTAGGAAAGTAAACTACTATATTATATTATGCATATAAATCTTCCTCTTGAATCACTATGTTCATTGATGATAACCGCATTGAAATCCGTTGCAAAGTTTATAAGATGAAAGCGTATAGGCGGCGGATAACCACTTTGTTGTGTCCTATGTAAGGATATAGACATAACATAATAACACTACAATTTAAGCCAATAAATTGACATATATATACATTTTATAACAATAAATAAACAAGCGAATGTCTTCTTAAAATTGCAACTTTATGTATAGTAGTATTAATTAACACCAGAGACAGTAGACGGACACACAGAGTTACTTTCGTATGTATAATATTAGTATAGTATAAACTTTGTGTTGATAATTTAGAATATATGATGCTAATAAATGCAAATATATGAAGATAGGACAATTAGTTGGAAGATATTGTAATAAGTCTTTCGAAGGAGTAAATTTTGTTGTTAAATTACTATGATTTTGATTTTTTGTTACTGAGATGGATGTCTGTTTTTGTTCATGTTAGTACGTTGAAAGTTCACAAATGTAACTGCATCATTGGTCAAGCAGCTACCAGAAATGCCTGCAGATCCCGAGATCCTGAATTAAAACCTGCGTGGGACCAGTAAATAATTATAGAGTATATCTGCCAAGGAGTTCTCCGTAGGTACGATGTATTTTTTTCGTTCCTCCATCAAAATCAAAACTCGGTCAGAGACATCATCGTGTTTATAAATATCATTTCTCACAGACAAAAATGGAGACTCTGCCCAACATTGGGCTACCAAACAAACCTGACGTTTTTTTCACCAAACATTCAAAAAAAAATACAATTACTCTATATATAATATCATTAGAAAATCTGACATTAAGTATATTGTGACTGATTAATTTATTTTTTATATTTTATCATATAATTTGAGGAAGAAATTAAAAATTATATGTACATTGAAAATTGGCATTGGAGATAAAGGCTATATAAAGGTTATATTTTATTTAATCGAATTTGATGTGGTATACGCATTAACGTTACGTCGAGACACCGCTTTATATAAAATAAATTTGCATGCCACACAAGACGTTACTTTCACGTGCGTTGGTGAAATAGAAATCGCACGGCTGGGTCAACATTGTTTACAATTGTACTTGTGACCGGAAAATCATCAATCGACTCCATTATTTCCACATTTGACATTGACTTTGACATTGACAGGTCCTCAATTACAAGTGAGAGTTCATTGACATCGTTTCTACTCAACAACGAGTCAATCAAAATCTAAATTTTCTTTACTCGTGTAGCTTTTGAATCGGCATGTTGCAGTGTTGAATTAACCTACAATAAGCTTAGTTTTGTCCATAATTTTAATTACAGAGTATGTCAATTAAATGTATACATAGATACGAGTGGGTCTCACGCGAAACTTCGCGTTTATTCAACAGACTTTTTAGGAAATTCGAAACCTATGGTTTTGTTTTGAATTCATTTCATTGTAACTGCCAGTCACTCATCTACATTTGGCGCGAAAATTACGGAACCTTTTTTTAATAGAAATTTTTAAAGCCAATTTACTTAAATTTTGTTTACGTTTTTAATTTTTTTTTTCTTATACAGCCGTAGTACCGCTCTAACCGGTCAGTACCTTTTATCCACTCTCTAAAGTTAATTCATTGTTAAATCGTAACAATTTAGTAAAATACAATCATGAATGCTCTTTATTGTTCTGCATAGCTCTTCAAAATGAGACCAAAACCGATTTTTTATGTGCAGCTATCGCCCCGTAATCACTGGGACAAAAATCGGCTTACGCTATTAACATATGAGATATGTTACATATCCTACCTAAAAATAAAATACTGGTAAAAAATTCCGTATAATTATTTACTCTTGCAAGTAATATAAAATTTATGACGTCATTAAAACAAGAGGGCGGCCACTAACCAGCACGTTGTAATTTTTTTATAAAACATTTTTTATATTAATACTATTTTAATTTTAAAACGCTTTGTACTACATCTTATATGACGTTTTAACGAACAGAGGTTATAACTTAAAAAGTGATTTTAAGTGGTTTTTGTTTCGTTTATTTTTATGAGTACTTAACAACGAATCTTCAGCCAGGGTTGCCATCGTTGTTAAAATAAAATATCTAACAAGCATTTTTAAAATTTAAATAATCGAAACGAGAGATTAAATTAAATAAAACATTTCTTCGAACTTTGCGGAGTTGCAAACTGTGTTGTCACTAAAATAATAAGTACAATATTTTTGCTGAGTATTTTTTATATCAATTTTGTCAATTTTTTTCGTCGTTTTTTTATCTTATTTCGTAAAAACAGTTAAGCAGTCTACTAATTTATTTAAAATTATGTCAAATCACATTTTAATCGCTTACAACCCTATGCATACTTCAAGCAACCCTGTGTCCAGTGAAATGCTTAAATCATTAGCCTTTATGGTATAATGATTCTATGGAATCCATAAATTATCTCTGCTTATTATGGAATCCATAAAAGTAAATGGTGTACGTGTGTTCGTTGATTTAACATTGCGAATTTATTTTTACATAAAAGAAAAACATGGGTTAAATGTTCTGAAATTAGTACCTTACAAAATAATACGTCTCCGGGTATATATTAAATTCGTATCGAGTCCATTCTTTGGGAAACTCACCTCTAAACTATCGTTAGCTCTTTCTCAAGAATGTCATAAAAAAGGATAGATATGTGTATTTATATGTTCGCTTCTTAAATTTGCTTCTATATAGAGTAATTAATGTTTTATTTTCAATTATATTCTGCTACGATTTTATTCAAACTTGCATCTGAGTGATCCCATGCCTTAAAACCCTTTTTCCACCCGTGGGATATTCACGACCTTCTCTTCATAGTTTAGTTAATTTCAAGCCTAGGCAGTGTCATTATTGGTATTACTTTTAATGTTATTGAAACATATTTATGAAATAGGTAGACGGATGGATAAATGGGTCATCTGAAGGTCAGTGGTCCATCCACCACCGCCCATAGACCGCATTAAGGCTGAACTAAGATGAAATAACATAAGCCAATTGTCCTACAAAGCGGAACACAACAATACTAGGTATTGTTTGGTGGAATATGATTGATAAGTTCCACCCAGACTGGTTTGCTAAAAAATATATATATATATATATATATATAGTAGTATAATAGTATAAATTATAGTAATGTTTGACGCTGCACATGCACTCTGTGTTTTGATAGGGATATGGCCCCATTCCATTCACACTTCAAGGTTGATAGGGTTAAGATGAATGGATCAATTGACATTTGATTTCATAACGTAACACGAAAGGGCTCATCAAACAGTGTCGTTGATATATTTCGCCTAATTCCACTACACGATATAAATAAAGTGTTTATGGATGAGAAAGTTGAAATTCTCGTATTTTCTCTAATATGCACTTATTATAGTGGGGCCCCGGCTTCGGGTTCAATGCTGATACTAAATATACTACAGAATGTCTTTACAGATAACGTTCACAGTCTTTTCTCATTAGACAATACACACTGCTATGTCCACCATTTATATCTCTAATAATCTTCGAAATTATTTAATTAAATTACATTCTGTAAAGGGCTATATTGATCTATATGATGTTGACGGCCTCCGTGGTCGAGTAGTGTGTACACCGGTTTTTATGGGTACGCATCTCCGAAGTCCCAGGTTCGATTGCTGGCCGAGTCGATGTAGAAAAAATGTCATTAGTTTTCTATGTTGTCTTGGTTCTGGGTGTTTGTGGTACCGTCGTTACTTCTGATTTTCCATAACACAAGCGCTTTAGCTACTTATATTGGGATCAGAGTAATGTATGTGATGTTGTCCAATATTTATTTATTTATTATTATTTATTTATTATATTAAATGCACAATGTATTTAAGGTACTTAAATGGATAAGAATTAATGCTGTATTGCTTAAAATCGTTTCCGAATCAGACGCATAGTCTAAAGGATTTAGCGTACATACGGCGGGAAGCGACTTTGTTTTATACCGAGTAGAGATACTCTTAATCTAAAGTAAAAAGCCAAGGACAAACCACCATTAAAACAGCGTAGACACGCAACGCAACTAAAAGGTACTCTCGATTTAAATTTATTTTAAACTTAAAAAAATAATTGAAAAACTTTATCGTTTTAGATAAAACAAGTGAGTGTAATGTCGGCTTGATATATTATATAAAGGAAATAATAACTTATTTCTTCTAGTTTTGGAAAATGCACACATATACAAATGTGACTCCTTATGACAAATGCTCATAGACGTGTTAGTAAGAAATATTGACCAATCCTTACATCACCAATGCGCCACCAACATTGGTAAATAAGACTTGGCGATATGGCCTTGTACAAGCCCGGCTGGATGTGTGACTCATCATATATTCCGTCGCTGTAATAGTAAACCAGTGGAGGCACAAGGGACATAACATCGTTTCCAAGGTTGGTGGTTCATTGGCTATGTAAGAGATGTTTAATATTTCTTACAATACCAATGTATATGGGTGTTGGTGACGATTTGGACAATTCATTGTTAACTAGCAACTCCTTGCGGTTTCATTCGCGGTTTCTTATAGTTTGTCATATTGATTGATCGTTTATGACCACCGAGGTAATCAACTTGAATGTGTGGTCTAGAGGCTAGATCAAGCCACGGACCACGAGGTGCTGGGCTCTTACTACGAGTAAGTTACTAATAGAGTTAATGTTATTTTTTTGTTAAGTTTCAGTGTTGGTTAGGCGTTACCGTAGGTCAATACTCTATACGTCAGGACGTCACGGTAGCATGCATAAGTGATCCCGTGGCGCCCGCCGAAGAGTGTACCGGGGCGCAATCGGCGTCCAGGGTACCGGCGAGTCCCAAATACCCCCCCACTTCCACGTGGGGAAAACGCGTAATGCGTTTTTCTATCGAGAAAAAAAACATCAAAACTCTATGGGATGTTTTTTTTCTCATGGCAGATTTAGACCAAATCTCTTTTCGAGGAAGCCTAGACCACTACACAGAACATATTATTGAGCTTAATTGTATGCTCAAATATAAGTTTATTTTTTCTCCCTAAAAGTTTTTTTTTGCACAGATAATGAATAGAATTTAAAATAAATAACTGTAATAAGTTTGATTTAATCCGTTAATTAAATTACATAATGTCTCCAAAATTGTTGAACAAAAATTTACTTAAATAGAAATTACAGCGGCTGCTTGCAAAATGTTCTGCAGATATAGGATGTGACAAACGGATATACGATGCGAAACTATAAGAATAAACATACCGACCGCAAAAGTTATCATAATAAAGTAAAAAAGAATATTTAAAAATTCTTTAACCAGAACAATTTTGCCATTCATAATGGAAGACAGCAATGTTGCCACCATTAAAAAAATCTAGTTTAATAAATCACACTGAACTTGAAGACACAGTAAACGCATTTAGCAAGAATCCGGAACGCTATGCACGACATTAACTTGAGAACCGTTGAAGACAGTTGACAAATAATTGTATTCTACTGAGAATTTACTTTCCAAGAATTTACATCTATACGTGAACGGGAAAACCCGGATTATTTAAGAATTCCTTTACATCAAACTGATACAAGAATCATATAGACTTTTTAAATTAGTTTGGTAATATATTTAAACCGATTTGTAATAATGTTATAAACCTGTATATTTGAGATGTAATAGAAGATACAAAAAATCGTATCAAATATTAGACTTTTTATATTTATGGGATATCGAGGATAAAGTCTTAGTGATCAAAATAAAACTATCTTCGTCGTAGCGTTACAGTAAATGAATTACTAGTCAGGAATTAGATATAAAAAAGTACCCTATGTTGTTGTATGTATGTTCAAATTTGTTTCGTTTCATATTTCATCAAATTAGGTTTAGTGATTTGGCTGTGGAAGAGCAACAGACAGACTGACAAATAGACAGACAGTGTACTTTCGCACTTATAATATTAGTATAGATAACTTTTCTCAAAATTTGGCTATCGTATGTAAAACCAGACTATAAGATTTCAGTATTAGAGACAAATGACAAATTGTCAACAAACAAACAAACTCTAAGACTTTGAAATAATAATATAATTATTAAATCAACGCGACATCGCCCACAATGCGTTTTCATCACATATCGTTTATTAATAACTACGTCGTATTCCATATTTAATTGCTTTGGTGTATTTTAAAAATTACACTTTTAAAGTTTTGATTGAATGGAGTTCAAAAATGAAGACATCTTTTAATATATATTTTTTCAAATTTCGTCCTTAGTCCGGTTTTGCATAACGAACGCCTACAAATTACAAGTCATTATGTATTGTTTATACAGCAATTTGGTAATGATAACGAATTACTTTACTAACACAATTTAAAGTAAACAAAAACCTCTTAATTTTAATAATAAAAACCTATTATTATACCTTAATTAAATTCCCAAACTTTACCAACAAATTAAAAACTCTAACCCGTATTTGCGTCTCACTGTACGTTTACAAACCTGTAGATCGCTATACTAATGGAGTTCCCTCGTCGCCGAGAGCGCCGCAAGCCATTTTCTAACTTCAATGGGGACACGAAACAAGCGTTAAAAATCGTTCCTTGAAATAAACACCTTTTGAGGATGCTAGTCTAGTATTTACCGCAAGGACAATTTTAAACTTTATTTCAATGGTGAGAAGATTGATAATGCTTAAGCTAATAAATGAAACACTAATGTTAGTTTCTTGTAAACGTACCTAAGATATTATTATAATTATGTATCACTCTCAATAAAGATTTATTCTAATGACAAACTATAATTTATCTGTTATGTATAACTATCATTTCATATAATATATATCGAGTACCTAATTACAGAATATATTAATGAAGCGAAATCTAACTTATCACTTTATTTTATAATTTATAGCATCCTATTTATTTCAACACTTACCACGCCTAGCAGATTATTTCATTTATTGCGCAGCGACATCTAGCGGTACCGTGTGAAGTTAATTACAATTCCATCTATTACAAATAAAAATAATATACAGTATTTATAAATTTTTATTCAAATAATGTGTTGTCTTCTTTTTTCGAATGTTCGAATTGATGATGCGAGAAAGAGAGATCATTATTTACCTAAACTCCCGCTAATCAACCTTTAAAAGTAAGGACGATAATGATTATTCTTTTTTTAAATTAGTATAAAGGCGAACGGAGAGATTCTCACCATCATCACCAATGCGCCACCAATCTTGGAACTAAGATATTACGTCCCTTGTAACTTTAGTGTTTTGTGTATGTATTAAATCTGGATATATATATGGTTATAAATAATATTAATAAATATTTCACATCAATTTCATAGCATTGAATAGTTAACTACACTTTGATATAGAAAGGTAATAAATCTTTAGAGAATGGGATCGATATTGAATTTACAATAAACTGCATCGTGCAAAGCATTGTGCACAAGAGAAAGGATTTATAATAAATATTTATTATTTACAATACTTGGCAGCTTAACGAAACTATATATTTCTTACTAGGCGTTGCCTGCGTTTGAGTCCCCTGTGTAACTCTAACAATGTATACGCACAATTTTATGATCTGTAATAAACATATATGTTGTCTTTAGCGTGAAGGCTTCTGGTGTAATTCTATTGATTTATGATAAGTGACGTATTAAAAGTTTCGTAATATAGAGAATATTATAAGTAAACACTTGCTGACAACTGATGATGTTATGTTAAAACCAATTCGCTATTATTTCTCTTCAATTATTCCATAGTAGATTTGAATTTAGCCATTATTTAGTAGTTGTATTTAAAAATCCAATTTAACGATGACCCAATGTCTTTAAATGTCCTATAATAATTTACATGTAAAGACTAGCTATAAGACACTGATAGTGCATTGAGTTATTATATTTAGGTCAATTGAATTAACTTCATACAGATAAATCTGTCATACAGAAAAACTGGGAGTGATAACTATTAACATATAAAGTAATAAAAAAATAATAATAACGACGGTTAAAAAAATTCAATCTATAATAATATTATAAATGTCAAAGTAACTCTTTCAATCTGTCTGTCTATCTGGTTTCCTAGTAGAGATAACCCTCTCCTGGAAAACCACTGAATCACATTTAATGAAATTTTGTGTAAAGCAAACTGAAGCCCTACGGCAGGATATAGGATTTTTATGGCTAACACTCTTAAAATCAAGCCGTGAGCGACAACAAATATTTCATATATTTATTGTTCGATATTAAAATAAATGGTAATCGCGTATTTATTGGCCCCAGGCGGACAAAGCGCCAGACTGTATCAATTTGCTCAGATATTGCCTCTATAAGGATCTCGTGTTATCAAACAATAGCTGCTTTATACGGAGATAACTTTAATGGCGTTTAAATTCCAACTTTACGCATTTTAATTTAACCTTTAACATCCAAGTCTGACTTTATGGACAAAAACGATGTAGTTGCACTTTAAGATAGTGCAATAGGTATATTATAATACGTGATTTATAGCCGAAGAACATGGACTCAAACCGATGTAAGCATTAGAAATGTCCATGTGAAAATAACCCAAAATGGTCCACACCTGAGCCTTATCTCCTTTTGAGAAGGCTTGGAGCTGATTCTACCGTGAGATACACACGTGGCAGATTTTTATCTAAATCATGCAGCATTTGTCAAAATGTATTTCTTCACTGCTATAAACGTGATGAATCCATCAAAACATAAGCGATATAACACTCATCACGATCTACAAAACTTTAGGATCGATAAACTTAAAATTGACCTTCTAATTCCTTTTAACTGTAAATAATAAAAATTAAACACAAAGGAGCTCAAGGGGTTTGAACGCGCAATCATCCTTCAATATTCATGTGGTGTGGTATTCCAGTGGTTAGAACCACTGGAATACCTCGGCATTTAAGCGTCACATATTTGGTGTGCAGTTGACTTAACAAAATTAATAATTTATGAAAGCGTAACAATTCCCCCGATAAATGAACTATTAAAATTTCTCGCCGTTTTAATGGCCTCATGAATACAATGCATGGCACGCCGGGATGTTTTATCGTTTTAGATCTGTATGTGGGGCTTTTGCGTGTCTCCACGCAGTTGTTTGATAAAAAGAAGCTCTTAAAGGTATTTAACGCCTTTGTTTTATTCAATTTTCGATCATGTTTTTATTGTTCGAGCGATTTTTAATGCAATCAGATGGAGCACGTTATTGTCTTTTAATTAGGTTTATATAAAAATACGTATGTATGTACTTATATTTGGTTGATGATCAACCCTATAAACAAGTGAAGGCTTAGGCGTAAAAAGTAAATGTCGTTCTATGGAGTTAAAACTTACTTATTAAAAATTTCATTAAATTCAGTTCACTAGTTTAGCTCCTGAAAAGAAACAGACAGACAGACAGAGTTACTTTCGCATTTATTTATACGAGTAAGTATAGGTTAATATTTTACTACTAATGATAATATTGATAATGATGAAGTTGCACTCTTCGTGTGATCAATGCCTAGCTGATATCAATAAATAAATAAGTCATAGTGTGCTTTTAAAAAACTGATCTATCACACATCGGTGATTAAATCGTAAATTTGTATTGTTTAAAGTAACTTAAAGCTGACTTTATAAAATATGGCTATTTTTTTTTTACTTTTTAAAGTTATTTTCATTATAATCTATAGACATAGATAGCGTAAGCTAAAATTAGATATAAACACTTTAGAAGTACTCATTTTTTTGTGTCATTAAGGGGGGAATTACATTAAATACATTAACAGTCTGTAAATTTGCCACTGCTGGGCTAACGCCTCCTCTCACTTTGAGAAAAAGGTTTGGTAGCATATTCCACCAGGCTGCTCCAATGCGGGTTGGTGGATACACATGTGGCAGAATTTCGTTGAAATTAGACACATGCAGGTTTCTTCGCGATGTTTTCCTTCACCGCCGAGCACGAGATGAATTATAACACTAATTAAGCACATGATAATTCAGTGGTTCTTGCCTGGGTTTGAACCCGTAATCATCGGTTAAGATGCACGCGTTCTAACCACTGGGCCATCTCGGAATATTATTGTTATATTATTGTTGTCTGTCATCTATAATAAAAGCGAATTGTAATACAATTTCGTTCGACATAATCTGTGAAAGTATTTAATCGTTTAGCCGCAGGAAAGGAATCGTTCTAATGATACTTTCTTCAATTATTCTCTGTCATTGTAATTTATGAGATCGTTTAAAATAAACCGTGATGACCCAGTGGTTAGAAGACGAGAATCTTAATCGATGATTCTTAGTTCAAATCCAGGATGAGCGCCGCTTAATGCATGTGCGAAGAAAAGTACTGTGAGGAAACCTGACACGAGAGTTCACGGCAAACCGTATTGGAACAGCGGTACGGAGTTGAAGTTCTAAACCTTTTAAAGGGTAGTAAGATATAATTAAACAATAGAATAGTTTAGGCTAACGCCTAGAATATTAGAAGACAAAGCCTTATGTATACAGCTATTATAGATAAGGCTAGTTTTTGTAACGAAAGGTGTTTCAAGAGGTTTTTCTTTAATTGATATTTTTTATTCTAGCTGCGTCATGGTGTGACGGAGCAAGAGACGCTTCCTGTCCTCGAATCTGTGGCCCGACACTGCAAGGAGAGCCCGTGTGCGCCACAGACGGATACATTTACCCGTCACTTTGCGAAATGAGAAAGAAAACTTGTGGAAAAGGTAGGTTTTTTCAGGCAATACTGCCCTCTTAACTTATTTATTTTATGATACGGTGGTTATACTCAAGTGGCAAATTAAACAGTTGATACTATGGTGACAAATTCAACGTTTACAATTGTCGAATTATGAGATTTTTGATTTATTTAATATAGATTCCTGTGCAGATGGCTCGTTTCTCTTCAATGTGGTCGTCATAATCGATCAAATCATCATCATCACGGGTCTCTCATATCTTGAATATAAATGATATTGAATCCAAAGTTATCTCATCTCCATAAAGTTTATTTGGATATCTCGTATAAAGCCATCCAAACGGGATATTAATATGGATTTTCGGGTTATTTTTAACGATTTTAATTGTGATTAAAACTGTATTTTCATCACGAACAACTTCTGTTTCATCAACACTAAATTCAGTAATTTCCATAGAATTCGGGTATATTTTAGTGGTGGCAGTAATTCATTATTATTTATATCAATTATTACAGGTGTGAGATTAGCTCCAGATCAAGGCTCCTGCTCCCGTGCACAGGGCTCTAAATGTGAACATCGTTGCACCGGTGAACGTGACCCTGTGTGCGGAACCAACGGACGAACTTACCTAAACAGATGTATGCTACAAGTAGAAATATGCAGGTGAGAAAATTTATTACACTTTAATGTAAAGACCAGAAGAAAATTTGGCAATTGCCTTTCTAATCAAACAAGTTAAAGTTCAATATTGTTTGCTCCGATTATTGTTGATACAACCATAGAGATTTGTGTCTGACTCATTTTTTTGTATATTTAGCTTTTTTCTTCAACTAGTTTTTTTTCGTTAGTCATCAAAAAACAATATGGCATCGTTAGATGTGATATTGTCAAACTTGTTTGGATGTATATATTAAATTATTAATTCAGAGAAAAGTGATGAAGATATTAATGTGTAAAGGTTGCAAAAAAAGTCTTGCTATTTTTATAGTGATATGATTAATAATATATGGCGTTTTAATTTGTTTCGGCCACGTCGATCAATATCAAGGGAGACCAGCCAACAACGCAAGACAAATTATAGTGCACAAATGTGTGAACAAACAAATATGTGCAATCTCTATCCCCTCACTCTCATAATCTGATGGGTCGCCAAATCTCACAGAACCGGAAAGAGAAAGAGCAACGGTTTTACGTGGCTTTCCGAGGCAAGGCAATGCACAGTTCCAACTAACAGACCTCTTACATTTATATGATAAAATCAATGAATTGTTATTTTATTAAGTTGGAAATCATTTAAAACGATTCTAAATAGTTTGTTTGTTTTACTGATAGAGTTGGCATCGGTTTGTCTCATTTGGGAGCTTGTAACAACATCAGCGCACACAGAGAGAACTGTCCAGTCGACTGCTCTCAAGCGCCGTTTGATGGACCCATATGTGGATCAGATGGAAATGTTTACAAAAGCACTTGTCAGATGAAATTGCTCACTTGCGGGTAAGTTGGAAGTATATTTGATATCTACATCTTCTCCTTTCTTTTTATTATTAATAGTAATTATTATTGTTATTGCATTATTCCTTTCACAATCATCTTGGATGATAATAAAGACCTGAATTTGATTCGTAAATTTAGAAAATTGTATTTCGGGAAACATTTGTTTCCATATTCCATTATTTACGTATCGTATCAGACCAAATTATTGTTCATATTTCTTCTTAGAGTTACAGTTTAATTCAGTCTATTCACTTTTTTTTTAAATCCTAAAACATGTTCCAGTTTATTATCACATTTGTTAACTGCATATATGTACTGATGGTTTATTGTATCCAGATATCTGCTCCGTCATCTGTTTTGGCGGGAAGCCATTTTCCATTTTTGAATTTAACGTTTAAGTTTGTCCGTTATATAATATAGAAAATTTTCAGACAAGGCGTTGTAAAAACGAGTAAGAAACATTGTCAAACGACACGTCACTGTCGCGAATCATGCTGGAGAGCATCTCGACCAACTTGTGGTTCTGATGGGAAGCTGTACGCGAATGCTTGTAGAATGAAGGCAACTAACTGTGGGTGAGTTACTAGTGTAGTATTTGTAGCAAGAAAAACTGAAAACATACTTGCGTATAATTACATCATTGTGTAAGATTCACTATAATTCATGTGTAAATAGTTTTATTTATTAATTGATATCAGTCAACTGAACTGGAATATTCCCAAATGAAAAAAAAAATGATGAAGCATAGCAAATAGCAGAGTGTGATACATCGTCACACATACATACAATAATACAGTCAATATTGAAACGCCACTCAAGCAAATGAAGATAAAAAGAAATGACAAAAACACCAAGAAAATATCACCAACAAAAATGAAAATATAAAACTCTAGCATTGCCACCCATTAATTTGGTTGTTATTCTTTAGAAAGTTCTCTAAGCTATTGAGGATTTGGTTGACGATTTTGATGTCATGTAATTTGATACCAATATAGGTTCTCATTAGACGTCTTTAAAGGAAAATTAAGTGTGTGTGAAAAAACGCAATTTTAAGTCGATTATTCTGTACATCAAAAATCTTTATATCACAATAGAAATCTTTATTTCATCAGAAATTATAATTCCTTTTCAAAATGTTTTCAGAAAGCACGTCTTCGAGGTACCAATGGCGTTCTGTGTATCTCAAGAACGTACGTCTGGAGGTGATTCCTGTCCTACCGACTGCTCTGGACAAAAGGAGAAGCTGGTCTGCGGATCCGATGAAAACATTTATAGGAACGAGTGTGAAATGAAAATGTTAAACTGTGGGTAAGTTGAACTGTTGAGACTGTTAAAGTCTCATGCTAGTCTTAAGCTTTCTTTCTTTGTATGTTTGAGCTTATTTCACATCGTTGCCTTATTGCTGATTGGTTGAAATATAAACACGTGGTAAGTTTTCATTATATGCATAAAGGCTTCACTGCAGATATACAGTTCATAAATTAAAAAAAATATAGGTATTTTTATTACACAACTCTGAAATATTTCAGTCTTTACGTTTACAAAAAAATTATTTGCATCGTTTTATAAATTATTACAGAGCCACTAATAGGAAGATAGTGAAAAAAGTCGATATGGACAAATGTAAGTCGAAGATGAGTAAGTGCCTCAAAGTGAAGTGTCCCAGTGAGTTCGACCCGGTTTGCGGTACTGATGCCAACGTGTATACCAACCCTTGCCTCTTGAAGGTCGCTACTTGCCTGTAAGTTTGTTATTTATATTCGGCTTAGCGTGAAATTTAATATTACATTATTATTATAAACGGAAATAAAACAGTAATTAAAAAATATTCTTACCCTAATATTTGAATTTCATAATGATGAATTTAATCTGTTTACTTTTAATGTTTTTTTTTTTTTAATTCCAATTATGCTAACTGGTATTTATAGAAATTGATGTGATTTTACATTACTCTATATCGATAATATATATTACAGGAAAGGAGTACAGCTGGCACACTTTGGCAACTGCACATTGCTGCCAAGAATGGAGACCGATTGTCCTGAAAACTGTGACAATGCACTTGAACAACCTCTCTGTGGATCTGATGGAAATGTTTACAAGTCAGCTATTTTCTTGTTCAAAATAAATATATATCCAACTACATAGCCACACTCTCAAAAATTTTTGTTCGAATTTCAAAAACAAATCAGTATTTCGAAATTGGACGTTTTTTTTTTTTTATTTAGATCACACAAATAATGTAATTACGAAGAGTTCTTTCAATGTATAACTTTCCAAGTTGTATTGTAACAATTGTCACGACTTTCTACATTTTTCTATTACTTGACGTACTTCTTAAAATATTAACATTATTTGGACTTTAAAGAAAAGGTGAAAAGACATAGAGTTGGAGAAAAATGACTGTAAAGTTGAAGACATTTTTTTGACGAAGGTTTTTTTAAATTCACAGATCAGAATGCGAACTTCGTAAACTTACCTGCGGTCAGCACGTCGTCTCAGTTTCCGCAGCACATTGCAGGACAACAGCGCTCTGTCATGAAGAATGTCCAGAGACTCCGGCCTTTGTATGCGGATCTGATAACAGATTCTACAAAAATGAATGTATTATGAAGAAGGAAAATTGTGGGTACGTTGGCTGAGTACATTATCAACGAGTACTAGAATAATAAACACTTTTTGTTAAAGTATTTATTTCATTTTATTAATATTTCAAATTAATATTAAACTGACAAATAATAAATATTTTGTTAAATATTTTACTCCCATTCAATAAATCGAGTACCAGGAGATCATAAAACTGTGATGTCTTTTTAGGAAGCACGTCTTCGTAGTACCTCTCAAGCGCTGTCTCTCGCGCTTCCAGTACTCAGGTTGTGCACGCGTTTGCCCTCCGGAATATGATCCTGTCTGTGGTACCGACGACAAGACTTACTCCAACCGATGCTTCTTGGAGATGGAGAATTGCAGATCACGGTTTGTTATGTTTAGTTTATTTAAAAAAAAAAAAAATTTTTATAAAACACAATTTCAACAAAAATAAACCCAGATAAAGCGGTAAAGTATTGAAAACATATCTAATATTAACCCTTTCGTGTTCTTACAGAAGTCTCGTACAACAGAAACATTTGGGAACATGCACGGATCCGATCGCAGAGGAACCGAAAAACTATCTTTATCGATAAACTACATCCCTAACTTATAATAGTTAAAGTCATATCAACATATTTCGCTTTCACATATCGATGCATTTTGGACTACGCGTCCACTTTAAAATTAGTGCCAACATAAATAAAATAAGCTATCTTTACTCGAGTAGAGACCAATGTAAATTGTCTTCCATTTTCGATTGTTTGTCATTTTTATATCGGTGTATGTCAGTACAAATGTGTTCAAAATGGCGGCTAAGCGTCACAAAATGGCGCCAATCGGAATTTTATAAAGTGATATTTAAGTGTGGAATTGAGTAGGTTGAATGAAATAGTTTAATATTTTTTTCAATGCTTTCGTTATTTATAAATTATGTAGTCTAATATACTTAATATTTAAACATACAGTAAAAAACATGTCAGTAATTGCATTTATAAATAATGATAGCTCTAATTTGCATTTAGATTTTTTGTTGTCTGTGCATTTAACGGCAAAATTGTTATTCTATTTTAGCATTATATAAAATAAGATAGATTTAGAATCCTTTAATAAGATTTGACTGTTTATATTTATTGCTTTATTTATTATCTGAATAGTTAGTGAGGTGTAAATAAAAATAGTGTTTGACGTTCCGCCATCTTAATTTTTGAACTGAAACTGTCACAAAGCATAGATAAACTACAAGATTTACTTTTAATTATTTATTTTTTAATTAGTTTAAAGCCGGCCATCGTATTAAAATCAGTATTATAATGATTTATATAAAAATATAATGGTTGGCGTTGTGTATTTCACTTTAGAAAATGATCATCGACGTTTATTATCGTCGTGATTATTTTCGATACTCATGGTATAATATAAGACTTTTTAATAAATATTCCCCATATATTTCCAATCATATTCAAATACTTGATGTATACGGTGTCTTAACAAACCATAAATAAATGAATTTCAATAATAATGGCATTTTTTTTCCTTCGATGATGATTTATCCTTTGACGGGGTGTGAAAAATATTTAATTTGTACTTTGATAAAAGTCCACTTCGTTATTTATGCTTTCAACCTTTGTTTTTTTTTTCAAATAAATGAACTGTCAAAGTGGAGAATGAGGTGGAAAAATAGTGGCCAACGGTTGGCCACTAAGTACACGCGCCCCAGTAAAGTAGCATGACGTTTGGTTGTGTCAAGCATCGCCATCACGCCCTACCAAAATAAAGTTGGTTCGTTTGTTTTAGTTTTTTTTGTAGCGCAACACTCTATCAGGACACATATATATTCACTTAAAAATAAAATATAAACCAATTCTGTCCACACTAGTCACACGCACCACCACAAATTCTGACGCTATCAAATCGTGACAGGATTGGTCGTGTCCAGATTTGTATAAGCTCCGATACGATATCCAATTGGCTTAGTCAGTTCGCTCAATATCGCTTCGTTTGATCAAAAAGTTATTCGATCGAAATATTTACTTATTCATAAAACAATAAACACAAGAGTCGTGCAATGCCATTAGCAAACAATGTGGACAAGAAACGCAAACATTTACCTTATTGATCTCCTTTGATGTGTATCTAAAAGCCGACAAGATGACGATATCACGTATTTATTATTAACTTTATTTCGACAAATATAATATTTATATAAACATAGGCAAATATGATGTGTACTTTTCATCATGTTCGGATAAGTTGTGCAAATACGCAAATAACCAAAGCAGAATGTCACCTGGAGATTACTGTAGACTGTGAAACGGTATCTTGCTCAGATTGACTAAAATATGAAAGCCCTTCGTTGTTTGAAACTCTTTTACTACGATAAGATCTGTATTATTTTATTACGCGTGTTATAAT
Source organism: Vanessa atalanta (assembly GCF_905147765.1). Classification (NCBI taxonomy): domain Eukaryota; kingdom Metazoa; phylum Arthropoda; class Insecta; order Lepidoptera; family Nymphalidae; genus Vanessa; species Vanessa atalanta. The sequence goes on along the minus strand of NC_061894.1, from coordinate 1,340,173 downwards.
TTTAATTATTGTATCTTTTATTGTTTTTAATTTATTTATGTGATGAATGATTTCTTCTTTTAATTTTATTGTTTTCGATCCGCTCTTAGAAATTCATGTTCGATGTCATACCTAAAATAATATAATATTTATACCGATAATACGATTTAACATAATTAACAGTAATATTTTCAAAGTACGAACGCATATGCGTTAATAAACATCCGATTGCTTCATTTTATCTCCTCATTAATTGCTCGTCATCCCGTCGTCTTCAGCTTAACAAATAATTTCATTTATTTTATAATACAAGTGTTTTACAATCTTACACCGTATCAAAATTTGAGATTTTAACACAAAGACATTAACAGCCTGTAAATTTCCCACTGCTGGGCTAAGGCCTCTCCTATCCCATTGAGGAGAAGGTTTGGAGCATATTTCACTACGCTGCTCCAATGCGGGTTGGTGGATACATATGTGGCAGAATTTCGTTGAAATTAGACACATGCAAGTTTCCTCACGATGTTTTCCTTCACCGTCGAGCATGAGATGAATTATAGAGACAAATTAAGCACATAAAAATTCAGTGGTGCTTCCCTGATAAATATACATTCAAATTAAGTGAATTTGTATAAAACCTTTCCATTAGCTCGATGGGAGATCCGCAAGGCTCAAAATAGACAGACAGTTCTTGTATCAGACATTTAAGATTATTTAAGAATTCTGTAAATGTCCCCATGTGCAGAGCGTCATTCCATCTCAAGATAATGGCTAAAAAATATTTTTTCTTTTAAAAAAAAACTTTTCAAGAAGACTTGATAGGTATTTAAAGTTTATTTTAACGGAAGAATTTTCTAGCCATTTTTGGTAATAATTTGCAAAAAAATTATGAAATAGTCCTCTAATCTTGAAGAGAAGTTTCAGAGCTTATTCAAGCATGCTGTTCCAATGTGTCTTGATCGATACACGTATGGTAGAATTTCACACGTCACAATCAGGTTTCCTTAGTTTACCTTCATCTCCAAACAAGAGACTATAAACACAAATAAATCGCATAGAAACTGTTTGCTAGGGCTTCGTGCAAGCGTAGCAAGTCTGGCTACCATCCGCTCATCATATACTCTACCAATAAGCAATACTGTGTATTGTTTTGTTTTGATTTGGAAGGTGAGTAATTCAGTGCAACTAGAGATACAAGGGATATAACAACTCTGTTTCCAAGGTTGGCAGCATATTAGAGATAAAAGGAATGGCTTAAATTTATCACCACAGTGGTGACCATTTATATTAGCGAATCCACCTACCAATTTCATAAAAAAACTTTTATATTATTCCACAACATAATTTGCAAAACAAACAAATAATAAATGTAGTTTTTTTTTTTTTAAACACAACACCGTGTTTCTTGTTCAAAACTGTTTGGTGAAATGATTACTTACCAAGTATGAATATGTATGTAAACATCCATATCAAAGCCATTGGTCCTAAAGATATACTTTTATATATTGCTGAAAACGACAAAGCCCGTCAAATATCGGAGAATCGGTTTTCGGGCTTACTGATAAAAAACATTTAATATAACTGTTTTGTGCCAATAATTATAACATTATTTGCACTTTATTTTTTCTATAAATTTGAACCTGATACATATTCATTATGATATTCGTAAAATTAGTAGACGAAATGTAGATTAAATTTAGCTCTAAATATCTTTAAAGGAACCTCGTGATTTGTAACTTTGTGAGAAGAACGTAAATACACAAATGTCGAGCTTTAAAGAGAAATGATACATCAATCATCAAGTACTAAATAAAAAAGATCTTTGCCCAGTTGATTTTTAACAGCACATTACTTACAAATTTATGCTCGAGGAGAAGTTGCTGTGCAGCCATCAATTCAATAAAAGGCTAGAATTAAGCAAACAATTTTTCTGTTCTAAACATATATTTTTGTCTGACAATGTCACATGACACAAATATGTCGTTCAAAAATCAAATATAGTAAAAATAAAGGATCATCTAGACTTATATGCTTTGCTAACACAATTAGTTTACAAATATTTAATTAAGCTTTGAATGCTCAAAAAACAAAACGTGTAGTTTTATCTTACCAAATGTTAGAAAGCAAAATTATAATATATCATTAAACGGTGGCTATCTTGATGTATGACGGTGTTTTTGAAAATAGCATTGGACTCTAAACTTCAGCGGTGTCTTCATCTATTGTACCTAATAGGAAGATTCAGCTCCGCAGCAGACGCGGTTAAAAAAGTTAGACATTTAGCCGATGTTGATACTGCTCGATTAGTATACTTTGGTTACTTTCGTAGTATTATGTCTTATGGCATTTTGCTTTGGTGTAACGTTACAGATATTGAAACGGTCTGTTTATAATGCAGCTCGAGACTTTCTTCGGGATGTTTTATTAAAGTATACTATAAATAAATAAATCTTGGACAACATCACATACATTACTCTGATACCAATGTAAGTAGCTAAGGCACTTGTGTTATGGAAAATCAGAACTAACGACGGTACCAAAAACACCCAGACCCGAGACAACATAGAAAACTAATGAACATTTACTAAAACGAATCGAACCCGGGACCTCGGAGTGGCGTATCCATGAAAACCGGTGTACACACTACTCAACCACGGAGGTCGTCAAAAGTTGCTTCATAACATGTTTACAACAACGATATATATATTCACAATAATTTAAATCTTTTTGAAAGAAACTCTGACTATCATTATATAAAAACGAAGAGGAAAGATTACACCTAGTTTCACACTTCGCAGTGTTAATACATCCTTCCTGGAGCAAGGTATTCGTTTCTATAAGATTCCACATCAATTTTATCTTGCACTATGAAGTAAATTTTTATCAAGTCTTGATTAGCTTTGACTACTTTGAGGGGCCTTGTGCAAGCCCGTCTGGGTAAGTACCATCAGATATTCTACTGCCAAACAACAGTACTCACTTTTGACTTCAGACTTATAAAGAAATTAAAAAGGGGCCTACGTTCTAATGACTGATGATAATATAAAAATTTAATTCGCGACTGAAAAGGTTTTCTAAAATCAAGTTTTAGTTCTTTTATCATTTTGAAATTTGTACTTTCATTTAAATATTTTACCATACCATTCAAATATACATTGTAAATTATATACATTTTTTTATTTGGTGGACGAGCATATGGGCCACCTGATTGTAAATAGTCACCACCGCCCATAGCCCACGCCCACGCGCGGTAAGAAATATTAACCATTCCTAACATCGCCAATGCGAAACCAACCTTGGAAACTGAAATGTCTTGTAACTACAGTTACACTGACTCACTCACCCTTCAAACGGGAAAACAACAATACCAATGCAGTACGGCGGTAGAATATCTGATGACTAATTATTTTTATCTGTGGCGCCAAAACGGCTAAAACGGTAAAATATTCAGTATTCAATTATTATCATTTTTTTCATCTAATCATCCGTGTAAATAGCGTATAGTCGTTTGTATGATATAATTGTTGTTTGTATATTGAGGTTACAAGGATAATACAAGTTTAAACATATATTTTTATCAAACAGAAAGTGAAAGACTTTATGAATATTTGATTTAGTCACGTTACACAAACATTATCGATAAGTTGTGTAGACAAAGTTTAATATGTGCATTTTTTATGTTAATAAGTATAATAATATAACAACTTGTTTATGTTAAACTTTGTTAAAGAATAAAAGTGATATACTATTAATGTCGCACACTTGGAGGAGTTTATTTCTCAACTCTGCTCGCGGTCTGTCTTTGAACAGAAAAAAAATGGTCGAAGCTATATAGCGACCTTACTTGACCCAACTCTAGAGAAAAAGTTTGACTCGCTTTTAAATGTCACACAGCAGGAAATCTACATTTAATGGCCTGAGCTACCTCAAAAACTTCCTTTACATTCATTTCTTTACACAGTCGTCTTCGAAAGTTATTCATATCATGGAGTAAGATTTTCAACGATTTACTGACAAACCGCATACGGTCTTATGTCTAAGAAAAATATATGGAAACCAACTTTGACAACGTGGACACACATAAATAATAAAAAAGCGTTCGTATTCGTCAAATTATATCCTTTTTTTTCTCGCTGAAACATCAACATTAGGTTGTGGTATAATATGGAACTCGCTGGTGCCCAGGAAGTCTAGTATTATGAGTATTAGATCAGAAGACCAACTAAAAAACAAGCGGTACCCTCTCTGTCTCTTCAGTGAAGATTGATTGCTTTCGTATGCTACCATGATGCCCTGACGTCCTATGCAGGCCTTAATTCCTAGGGGTCAAATTATAACTTTCTCCTATTTTGTATTTACTCAATATCACAGTAGATCAAAGGCAAATCCGTCAAGCAGTCCAGATTTTTTAGATACGTCGGATCCAGAAAGGTAGCAAGTTCTGTGCCACGTTTTGCCTTCATTTTAAATTTTCCTTATAATACAATAACTAATATTGCTTGGGTTTTTTTTGGTAAATTTTTGTGCATCAAAAATAAAATACTGGAAAAAAATTAATATAATTTATTCTATGCAAGATATTTCATTATCAGTCTTTTTCCGTCTCATTAAATCTTGAAGAATTTGTGTTTCGCTTTTGCCTTTAGTTTCTGTCAGGTAAAATATCGTGAAGAACACTCCGCCGAGGTTGAAGAAGCCGTAGATTATGAATGGAGCATAAACTCCTAACGCATTCGATAGTGGCAAATATATATTTAGTAAAATGGCAGTCAATAACCAACCGTATGTTACGACTAAGCTCATCAATTTTGCACGTATCTGAAAATAATATTAAATTTATTTAACAATCTCGTCGTTTTTCATGATAACGTAATTTAATGATAAAGCCGGGTGGAGGGAACAATTATAATTCAAATTGTAAGAAATTTCATCAATTTCTCAGACTTTCAGTTATGGTATCTTATATAGATCAAATATTTTCTTTTAAGACCTTCATAGATTTCTATCTATCTATTGATATCATAACTAATCAAAATTAGAAAATCTTCTGTAGTAGTGCTCGTTGATAAGACAACATACTCACTTGGAAATTGAACATTTCTGTCAAAATTAAAAACGTCACTGAACAAACACCTCCACTGTACATGGCGAGAACCACCATCATTAAAATGATTGGAAGCCAGCCCGGTACACCGCCAAGTTGATTGTGCAGGATGATTATAATTGCTAAACCGAACATGCAAAGCGATGATACGATGTATGCACCAATCAGGAGTGGCTGAAATTATAATATTAAGTAAATAGAAAAAAAAGTTTATTTAGGTCACGGCACAATTATTACAAAAATATAAAATCCCACCGATATCATAAAAAAAAAAATGCTGGATCAGCGATCCCGACCACAAAACACCCATTAGTACCGGGTCTTTATTTAGTCTGACGGCAGGACATTAATTCAGAACAAAATAGTACGAAACCTGATTTTTCTAAACGAATCGAACTACTTACTTTTCTTCCAAATCTTTCAACGCAAGAAGCGAGGACTAGTGAACCCGTCATCATAACTACTGGAAAGCTCAGTGACTGTATTTCTGGACTGATTTCAAATTCAATTCCTGTTGAATTGATCACTGTAGATGCATAAGTTATAATAGCAAATGCACCGTTTATTTCGTAAAAAGTAAACGCAATCATTATAAGTATGTAACCACGACGCCAGATTTTGTTCTTCACTGAAAAAAATGGAAACGTTTTGAATTTTCAGTTTCAACACGTAAAAATAATTTATATAATTTTTTTTAAAGCTCTATAATGCCACCGCTTGACATCCTTATGATAAAAAAATACGGTAATTCCGTATGTTTATTTTATTTAAAATATATTTTTCTTTACACATACTTATGCTTAAAAGAGTGAGATTCGGCAGAGATTTAAAATGAGCTGCATCTTTTACCATTACTTCCACGATCGTCTGAACAGTTGTATCATCTTTGTCAAGACCTCTTACAAATGCGACTGTTTCTATTGCTTGCTGTAATGTTAATAAATGTTGATCTTAATATTTAATTATTAATATAGCTTATAAAAAGAATATGGCGTAAAGACGAATAGAAAGATAATTGTGATTATTATTGCTAAAAATTAAAAAAAACGCACATCAAATTTTTATTCTGTAAGAATTCACTTCGTTTCTAACTCGAAAATTTGTTGACCAACGAATTATACTATTAGGTGATACGCCATTTTGATACGTGTATCCCATAAATTGTATAATTATTTTAGTCAATATCGAATATTATATTCTGACGTTTCACGCGTGTGTTCAGCGATGAGTTGAATTTACTTGTATAAATGTTGTAAAATAATGTGTGTTATATAATAAGTTAGTCTGAGTTTATATACAATTCGGCAAGTAACAATATCGTGAGTTAGATTATAATCTAACGGTATTTACAATTTGATGCTGATAGATATAATTATTACCATTTGTTTTTCACGTATTATATGCGACTTTGTTAATAATATTTCTGGCATATTTCCATCAATGTACAATATAAAAGTGTTACGCTGAACATATAGATTACAAAAAATAATTAAAGATGTTCGACAAAGCCCATCCATTACTTATAAATAAAAATAAAATAATCAACACTTACATCAATCTTTCCTTGTTTAACCAGGAACTCGGGAGATTCAGGTGCCAATATCATGCCCAACATCGTCAAAATAGGTAATCCCACAACCACATACATCACTGTATAATAGTCCAGGTATGCTCCAATAAAATACATGATGAAAACACCGACATTTTGAAATATCATGGAGAAAGTGCATAGAATTCCTCTTAAGTCTTCTCGGCTGATTTCTTTAATGTACATTGGTATAACATTATAGCAGCCACCTGCAGCTATCCCAGCGCAGACTCTCGCTATGATGAGGCTCGTAAAAGACGTGCAGAATATCCTTATTATCCATGACAACTGGAAAACAAACCAACTCCACTCGCTCATAATTTCTTAAAGAATATCTCAATAGTTTTCAACAATTAACTTGAAAAAATATTATACAAATATATTTTTTTCTTTTAATAAATAAATAGGCGTAATGGTAAATGGGCATCTAATGGGATGTGGTCGCAAATGCCTACAAGCATTGGCGTCGTAAGAAATTTTAACCTTACATCTCCAAAGAGACAAATCAACCTTGGGAACTAAGTTGTTATGTCCTTTATGCCTGTAGTTACACGGATTTACTCACTCTTCAAACCGAAACACACCAATACGAAGTATCTACGTGGCAGTAGATTTTATAATTAGTGGGTCATAAATACCCAGAAGGGCTAAACAGGAATTGTTAATATTTCTTACAGTCCAATGCTGAACTAAGACTGGTGAAATTTATCTCTTTAGTGGATCATACAGTTCGAGGAAAGCTGATGTTTTCTTTCAACGCTGAGCACAAGATTAATTATAATCACAAATTCCACAAATTATAATTCAGTGTGCTTTGCCGTGTCTGTTTAAACCTCAAGCTTTGTTTAACTTTGAATAAAGATACCTAAGTTGTCACCTAAAAATCAGCGTTGCGGTATGAGTTGCAGTTAGCAGAGGTGGTAACGCTTTGGTTAAATCAATATGATATGTGTATGTAGTACATTTTTTTAAAGTGTTTCGATGTACACGATTGTACAACGTCGCTCAGTCTAAGTTTTTTTTTATATTCTTAATTTTCTTCTATTCTCTTTTTACTTACCGCTTCCAAGAAAGCAATAATAATAATATTAATCTTTCTCCCATATATATCAGCTATGTAAGAATGCATTATAACAACGCACGTAGCTGCTGTGCTCATGGAGCTGGCGACCCCCGCGATTTGTCCATCCGAGAGGGGATAGCCAGAAGGAGAAGTCTCAGATTGGAGCGTCTTTGTTGTTGGCGATATCCAGCCGCACTCCAATCCATAAGCCATGTGCGTACAATTGGCTGAAACATTGGACCAAAAAACTCATGACTTACGTGTTTTGTAACTGTTATCATAATCATCTCGTAATACGTAAATATTACAACATCAAACATAATTTGTTTAAATTGGAAGTCAATGAACTGTTATCAGGTGGAAGATGACGAATAAGAGGTTATAAGTGATATCATCGCTTAAAAGTAATAAACTATTTTTGTTTTTTAATAAATATATTTGAGTTCGTCATGAACATTAAAATCTAATGATTTTTAGTGCAAAGAGTACAGAACTGGCTGCAAGAACTCACTTCGTCTCTCATTCGAGAAACGTCGGAGCCGAGCTACCTCGATACGCTATTTTAATTCGTGTGTCCTTTAAATGTGATATCATATCATCCTCCTGCCCTTATCCCAATTTTACTTGGGGTCGGCGCAGCATGTCTTCCTCTTCCATACCTCTCTGTCGGACGTCATCTCACAAGTAACATTCTTTCTAACCATATCGTCTTTCACACAATCCATCCATCGTTTCTTGGGTCATCCCCTACTACTATATCCATTCGCATCCATTCTCAAAACCTTTCCTTGTCCTTTAAATGTGATAATTGTAGGAGAAACAAATGAGTGTATCATTCAGCTCATGTTGGGTTCCAAAACCTAACACTGATTTTCAATTATACCCTGCTGTGACGGATTGTGAGATTGTGTCTGTATTATGGCGTGGGAAAAAAAACGTAAACATATAATGATTGTATAATTTATGTCACATATCAATCTGACATTTTTCGTTGGTATTCTTCAGTGAGTATCGAGTTACTTCTTACGGAATACCTCTGCTGGTTTAAATCTCCTTGCATAAAAGTTGTAAAAAATATATATTTTATATAGTAAGTCTCAGCTTATTCACAATGTCACGAGGTAGATTATAATCTGATGTTATATACAATTTTACGGTGATAGATATAATTATTATTATTTGTTGTTTCACGTATTATACGTGAAGTTGTCCCATCGTTAATACTTGAATAAATATATCTGGCAAATAACCATTAATGTACAATATAAAGGAGTAACTCTGATCATATAGATTATTTGCTTTAGCTTCTTCTAACAACTAAGAGGTTATTTTTTCAATTAAAGTCTTAGTATATCTTCTAAAATATGCAGGTTTTCTCACCATTTTTGCATTACCAAGAGATATCAAGGTAATTAAATTGTATATGTCTTAAAAAATGACAGTACTTGCTATTTTTTAACGCTGGCTCCTATGACATATCTGCTTCTACTCTCCTTCTCATTTTAAAATACGAGCCAACTTTTTATAACTCCGGAAATTGTCGATTTAAAATAAAGAGAGAGAAACACTACTATCGAGTGATTGTAATTTAATGATTGGCTCAAATGCAGCCAACTTGGTTCACTGTTAAATATGCATAGAAATCATCAACTTTTTTGTTAAAATGCACCAAAATAAGAACCAATACTAATGTCATTAAAAGCATATGACGTGAAATTAAAATTACACCTACCTAATAAGGCAAAAATCCATTGTAAATACGTGTGGCCATTTTTCTTTGCGATTTCAGATTTTAATTTTTCACAATTTTTTGACATTTCTCACAATTGAATAGTTCGAACCCGTCCCGACTACAGACGTTATATTGAATCTATTGAGTAGCAATAACTTCTCACTATGTATTTATAGAATAAAATTAAATACATGTGCTTTATACAGAGTGTTGAAATAGTTTCCAAATTAATGTTATTTATTTATATAAACCAAAAATGTTTCGTTGTATTTGTTATTAAGAAAGTCAGGTAACAAAAAATCAACTCATTTCTGTTTCTCCCCTCTCGAGAAAAAGGGTAGTTTATTCCACCATTATGTTGTTTTATTATTGTTGTGTTAAAGTACGAAGGGTCACTCAGTGTTCTTATCAGTGTAACTACAGGCCCAATTGACATAAAAGCTCAGTTTTCTAGATTGGTGGTGCTTTGGTGATACGAGGATATATATAAATGTTATTGTACTTTATTGACATTAGTTATACATTTTTTTTTTATATCATTGGTTGGCGGCCGAGCATATGGGCCACCTGATGGTAAGTGGTCACCACCGCCCATAGACAAAGAAACTGTAAAGGTGCTGTAAGAAATATTAACCATTCCTTACATCACCTATGCACCACCAACCTCGGGAACTAAGATGTTATATCCCTTGTGCCTGTGATTACACTGGCTCACTCACCCTTCAAACCGGAACACAACAATATAGTGTACTGTTATTTGGCGGTAGAATATCTGATGAGTGGGTGGTACCTACCCAGACGGGCTTGCACAAAGCCCTACCACCAAGTAAATATACATAACATAATGGTGAAAAAGGCTACTTGGAGTTTCTTGCCGGTTTTTTTCTTTAAAATTTACTTTCTAAACCAGTAGTACATTTAATTCCAAACTCTAATATTACGATTTAAATGTGCTTTTATGAGCATACTTGAATAAAGAATATTTAGGTTTCAATTTTGAAGTATTAATATTTCTTACAGTACCGATCTTTTGATGCATTGATTCTTTTGCCAGTCCGTCTATCTATATAACACTAAAACTACGTTCCAATTGGGATAAGACGGTTATATTAAGGTAGAATTTCTTCTTATATATGTATGAACGGTTCACAATGTTTTAAGCAATTTGCCGTAAACACAAATTAAATACTGAAAAACTCATGGGTTCCTTGCTCTGGTTATTTGAATTTTTTTGGAACAGCCTCAACGTATAAACTCAAATTCCTCGTCAAATAATACATTGATATGATTATGTTATAAAGGATTATTTTTGAAACGATCTTTACAACAGGCTAATAAAACTTTATGGTTGCACAAACAAAAAAATATCGTTTGCACAAACTTTTAGTTATCTACGTTCGATTTGTCCTACTTCTCAACCGATTGTGCTGAAATTTCACACAAACTTTTGGTCCCGTTGTCATTAAGTAGGTAATAGTATCCCAAATATGTTTACTTCGTATTTATTAGTTTTAAGAATGAATTAAACTTTTTTTAAATGTAATTATTTCCATTAAATATTTCCTGACCAATTTCTCCACGACATTTTCTAGGAATACGTGTTATTTGTAATAGTAAGGATTACTTACACGTTAAATTAACTTAAATTGTCAGTATATCTTTACTTTATGTAAACAAGAAAATGGTTACTGACATTCATATATAAAAGATCAATTATTTACAGTCAATAACTTAAATTTATTAATATTTGTAGATATTTTAAATAAAATAATTATTTTATACATTTTTTTTTTTAATTGGAACTAGCTTAGACAGCATTATCTTCGAGAGCGTCAATGTTCAATTAAACAAGCGAACCGACAATTTTCGCTCAGACTACTAATATTACATAATGAGCCAAATCTCAAAAATTTAAAACATATCAAAATTATTGATCGCCCAACAACAACTATAAATGATACCAGTATAGAATTTCCATATCAAGAGGATCATTAGTTTCTGCATGACCCGGAATTATTTGGTAATAATGCATGATGAATACCTATAACATGGTTGAATAAGCTCCGTATCTGTTTTCTAGAAGGCAGGCTTTCGTTAAGCAGTGGGATTTCGAGCTGGTACTTTACACCAAGGAAGTTTTGACGTCCGACAGACAAGTATGGAAGAAGAAGACATGCTGCGCCGACTCCAAGTAAAATAAGGGCAGGAGGATGATGACTTTACACCAAGGAAATGGACAAATCTATATTTGCATTGCTGGTGTTCAAGAATAAACTTTGATGATTTTTTAAATAGTTTTTTAACTACTGAACTCATTGTTTAAAATATATTTAATAGAAATAAATTATTACTTTCAATCCAAACTAAAAATACTCAATTTGTTATTAGTTGAAACGAGATGTAGGTATTCATCTTCCAAGTGATTTGTAAAGGAAACACTTTTGTTGATCAGAGTTAAAACAGTACTTTACTGGGCTAAATTTAATATTTACGACTATAACCAGAAATTTTGTTAAGATAGTGATTAGTTAAACGATGCTCTGTCTCTTTCTTTCGCAGATCTAATCAAAGATGAAGAAGAGAGAAAACAATAATTAACTAAGCACTCGCTAAACTTAAGGCCGTTATTTCACATCAATAGGTATTGCATTCTCCCCACTGTCTGCACTTTCATTGTACTCTGTCTCATTGATAACTTTATCTATCCACTGTCTACTGTACGATACCTGAAAAGAAGATATTCTATATTAAGGAAAAATATTGACTTCAAAGCTCTTTAATCAAAGGGTCGGTCAAATTTCTACCTTAGCATATACTCCTGGTTTTGATTTGTAGGCGCATTCTTCTGTTCCTGAGAATAATGCTATACCAAATAACGTACCACCTCGGTTAATTCCGCTAAAATGCACAGCTGGGTCGCCGGTATCGCCCTGAAACATTTGGCTGGTTGAAATATTAATTATCACTTACCCGAGCACTTTGAGTCTCAAACAAAACCTAAGAATGCCGATTGAAGTTCTAATATTATCCTAAATATAACGTATCGAGGAGGGCTCAACATATTTTCGTAATGTTTAGATCTAATTATGACTGATAGATGTGATTCACTTATCTATATATTTCAGTTATTAAAATGGAATACAAGTAATATTACTATTTAAATAGATTTTTTCTTGAAATTCTCCCATTCTAAACGTATTAGGAAAATTAACTACTCAACATCTCCCAAGACTGAGCTGACCAAAGGAGATTGAGAAGTTGAGATACAAAAAATGTAACAAATAAAGCATATTTTACCGCACAAAGCGCAATGCCTTTAACGACACTTTGTAAACACATATGGTCATGTTGTATGTGGTAGTCGTTTCCATAGACAATCCTGCATTGTGATCGTGGAAATTCTTTAACTAGCATTCGACGAAGCTCCTGGTTGACACCTTCACGGATTTGCCCCGTTTTCTGAGAGTATAAGAGAAATGGTATTATCAGTTTAGTTGGAGATAGCAGCTTATCTAAAATTACAGGACCTTTGGAAAAGCCGGCATTTTATGGAAATATTGTAGATACTCACTAATACTCATTTTTTAAACGTATTATGAACGTATGGACCATACATTATATTAGAATACTGTAAGCCTAGTAATATCTAAGTACCTACAGTAACAAAAATATTATATAGCACCAATAAAGCATGAAATAATTCTAAATAAGTTTAATAGACACCATTTATCTCAGGAAATTTACGACGCAACATCAATTACAATATTTGTTGACATTGATCTACGCGTGTCTTTATCTGATTATATGTTATTTATATAAAATTAAATAAATATTAAAAGTAATACCTACACATTATTACGAGACAGTAATTGCACTTATAAGAATTCACGTGTCTAAACTATAAATACCTTTCTTCTTTCAAAAACCTTTGTCAGTAATTTAGTTCTACTGAAGTATTTAACAAAGCGTAAATCTGGTACGATATTATATATTTTGTTTTAATTTAATAATGAATATATACATCTATATGATACATTAATAATTATAATAAGCTTAATAAATATGTAAACTGTTGTCATGGTTGACGGTGCGCTAACGGTTTAATGAGAGGATAATATTTAACGGTGCCAGTTTTTAGTGGCAAAGGTTTAAGTAGTCCAGTATTTCTACATAATCAGTTTCAATGGCTTGATTTCAAATATATTAGACTCGAGAATAAAACTATAAGGCTGCAATACTTTAACAAAACGATTGATATTTCCATTACGAACTATTTAGACCAATCAGTGTGAAGGTTAATAAATGAGAATATGAAAACCGTGAGCATAACATGAGGCATCTCTAAGTGAACCAATTTATTATTAATTTAGGTCTTGTTTTCATACTCGTCTCGTTCGAAGATATTTTAGTATCTCGGATATGTGTGTTTCTTCATAGAAATGCGGCTGTGGGCCCAGTGCTGGACTAAGGCATAATCTCCATGGATTCTCCTCAAAGATTGAGGAGAAGGTTTGGAGCTCATTCCAGCACGCTGTTCTAATGAGGGTTGGTACATATCATATTTTATTGAAATTAGACACATGTAAGTTTCCTCGCGATGTTTCCTTCGACGACGACCTCGAGATTAATTATAAATTCATGAAAATTCTGCATTGCTTGCCTGTTTAAGATGCACGCGTTCTAAACACAGGAGCCATCTCGGCACTAATGGTAAAAAATTGTAACTAAAATAGTAATAATAATAAAAAAAAAATGATTTAGGAATATTACCACAGAGCCGTATCCGGTGACAACCACTTCCCCGAACAGCAGAGGCAAATCTGAGTTAGCCACCGCTAATGATACGGCTTGCATGCGTGCGTTTTTAACAATCGGAATGTTTACCTACAATCAAAGGTGAGTATGATTTATTGTTACGTTTTGCGATTCTTTCCTTTGTTAACCTAAAATAGCAATCATCCAAAAAAAATCTATTAAAATATATATTTCGTAGTGTTTAATGTATTGTGTGAAAAATATTACGAATTTCATGATTATAGTTTGAGTATAAACAGCTATTATATTTTTTTGTGAAACCAATATTTTTTCTTGTAATAGTTTTTCTTCCGATCATTGCCATTACAGTAAATGGTTATGTTCTGTAATTATTTTAGTACTTGTTTAGTATAAAGCATTATTATTTTAATAACATTATAGAATTTTAATTAATTTTATATTAAAGCTATGAGTGATTATTGTTCCTGTCTATGCATTCTTCCAAGTTTGCAATATTAGCCAGAAGCTATGTTATCCTGTTGATAATGAACATAATATAAATTTACTATAACATATATGTGCTGTTGCCAAAACTTCTATTAATTTTTTAGTGTGTTTTGTTCAGAGTATATGAAAAAGAGCAGCTTATAGAAACAGGTTCCCTGTCCGAGCTGACCTAGTAGTCATGTGATACACAGACCTGAGAGTTATATCTGTATCACGAAAGATAAGTTGTCCGTACCTTTAGTCTATCCACCTTTATTTTTTTTTGTACCATTTTTTTTATTACCATACAGCCCCACAATTTAAATTTAGTATGATGATTACAACATGAAACCAAATAAATTTTTATCATACAGGTACCTTAATTAAAGCAAGATTATGATCTGGATAGTACTGATCCAACTTATAGTTCGGGTGCCGCTGGATTTCAACCACTGATAGGATTTGGCCTCCGAAGTCTCTAAACACAGAACCCATACGCACTGATACTTCTTCACTGGTCACACTGTAGGTCAATTAAATGGTTTATTAAATAAATTAGGATTTTTTTCCAAAATTAATTAATCTAATTCAAATATCAATATCATATAATTATACTTTATTTAAGTAGACTGAAAAGAACATTTAATTCGACATTTCTACAAGATTAATAAAAATTTAATGTTACATCGGTTTGGAATATTCAACTGACTAAATCCACCAAAAGCTATGTAAATACATAAAGGTAAGTAAATAAGGTAAGATATATCAGAATTTTACTAGGTATGTCAATTTTTATTGCGAGAAAATAACTCACTAATCAAAACATTGGGCTGCTGATAATATCCATTGCTTTCCAACAATTGCTCCGCCACACCAATGCTTCGAGTGTAATCTACAAATTGAAAAATAAATCGCTGTCAATAATTTTATTTTAGAACTATATAAGGAGCAAGTAAATCCAAGAGAAAAAGAATCAGCTGAATTACTATTCTATTGAAACTCATTTTGTATCTCACTCGATTTACGGTGATACCCCATTTTGATGCATGTATGAATTTTACTTAACTGTTAAATGTTATCCAAGATAAAAAAAATACAATTGTTGCAGTGCTATCCAAAAAATTTACTTCGAAAGTCATTCTGAAACCCGACTTACAGTGATACGTTATATCGATGCGTGAATATTTTAGATTTCATATTCATTATTATAGTCAATCCTGCATATCACTGTTTGATACATCACGATCTTATGATACGGCGAGTTTCTAGTTTGTTTTAAAAAATCGCTTCGATCGATTATGATTAAAATATTATTTTAAGCCTTCACGCCTGTATTGTATAAAATGCTCTCATTTTCTATTATTTCGCGCTCACCGAAATGAAATTACGAAATTAAGAAACAAAATTGCAATTAGGAATCATGAGACATATTATAAAATTTGTACATCACGTATTCCAAAATTATCATAAAAGAACACGTACGATTGCACGTATTTCAACGCTGGTTTAGCGCGACTTATGATATGGTTAAGACAAATAAAAACAGCTACCTAATAGACACAGTATACGGATAATCTTCCAGACAAACAAGGCCTGTATCAGTTGTCAGACGTTTCCGTCTTATATGGGTAAAGTCTTTCTCAATTCTCGGAGGGAACTCGCATTCTAATTCTGCTTTCATAGTAGTTGATTCTGAAATTGTATTAACTTTAGAAATTCTTATTTTTCGTGTCAACTTAGAATATAGAATTAGTACATCAAACAATTTAGCGCTTGCCTTATCTATCAGATCTGGCATTGACAGTATACATCAAAAACAAGAACATTACAATATCTTAAACGTGATTAGACAGCAATAGAATATTAAGAACCAAAAATAATCGTTTTAAACTTACCACCGAATACATAAATCAAACAATAAATTAAAAGAAGAAAAATAATAAAATCCAAATCACTATTGCCTCTACCCATAATTCAATCGTCCATCATCGAGATCTAGGCATTGAAATAATGTAACATTACTTATCAGCAGTTTTGAAATAGATTTGAAAACACTAATTGTGGTGCCTCATATCAAAGACTCGTAACTCCGTAACAATGGCGAAACAAAATAATTACTAATTAAGTTTGAAATATTTGTTTAAGGAAACAAAACAAACAATATGAGATGTTTGGCATTTGGCAAATTATGTAAAGAGTTTAAAATGTAAGTTCTGACGAAATGGAGTTAACGATAGAAATGGCGATGAGTAAAAGAAATACGATGATTTGATTGAATCGAATAATTTAAATCAACTTAATATTACAATGATTCGAAATAGATCAAAGTTCATTCATCAAGCGTTTTTGAATCGTCATGTATACAGTATTAAATTAAATGTAAACCAACAAACTGACAGGAATGCAGACACTACCGAGAAGAACATGCAAGGAATTCAGTTATTAATCTTTTCCACAAATTTTAATTAGTTGTTTTTTATCGCAAAGTGAGGTCTCAGTCAGCCAGCTAAGCAACATATAGTCATTTTATATTATAGAATTACGTCAATACCTTCATTTTTATTATATAGGTAGGTGACGGACAAATAGGCCGTCTGATGGTTAGATTAGTCACCACCGCCCATAGACGTTGACGCTGTAAGAAATAATAACCAATCCTTAGATAGCTAATGTGCCACCAACCTTGGTAAATAACATGTTATGTACTTTTGTGCCTGTAGTTACACGGGCTCACACTCACAACACAATAACGATAAGAATTACTGTTTGGTGGTAGAATATCTAATAGGTGGTACCTACTCAGACGAGCTTGCACAAAGCTCTACCACCAAGAAAATGCTCGAAAGAGTCTCGAATTATAAATCTCAAGTCAACTAAGTATCAATGTCATCAATTCCTTCGTATTGTTGATGACGAATAATTAAACAAGTAAAAAAATATTTCTTTGTTAGTTTTTTTCAATTGTTCTACTTGCCAGGTTTTTTATCCTTTTATTTTTTTATATCTTACTTGTTTTTGCGTTAATTGTTTTATTTTTCTTATAAAATATGTATTTAACACCTGTGCAAACATTATTACTTTACATTTCTTTAAGCATTTTACTAGAAATTTATAAAATATTATTCTGACAAGATCATTAGTAATGTCATTATTGTTTTTTTACTAAGTGCTGCAAATCACAAAATAATGGGCGACATATTTCGTTTCAAAGCTTTAGTAATTTTGACTTTATATGTATTAGTGAATGGTGATAATTATGATGAAAAAGACGACGATGATGATAAAAGATCACTAGAGTCTGATAGCAATGAAGTATATAATACCAGTTCCAAAGAAATACCTTTGAGAGTATCCAAAATGAAAAATAGCTTCAATGGTCAGTATAATAGTTATTCCAATCATATTACATTTATTTTATTAAGATAGATGTATTAAATTAAATGTTTCAAGAAGTTCAGATAAAAATGAACTGGAGCTGTTAGGCAGCTTAGTGTATTAGTTTTGATAGATATTGCAGTAACAGCTATCTCTCTCAGTAGAGCTATTCTGTACGCACATACTTGAATCTCACCGCAGAATACGACCATAAAAAAATAGAAGACAAACATGTGACATTGAAAATTTAAAATAAATAATTATTTAAAAGACACATATAAAAAAGCGAATCACTTGAACTCGGTTTTCAACATTCGAGTGAAATGTAAAATGATTTCTTACAGAATAGTACTGCTGATGTTATCATTGGCGAAAATACGGAGAGACTGAATTTTGTTTAATTTCTAAGCAAATACGTTATCTTTCAAACATTATTTTTTAGACAATATCACAATATCTACTTGCAAGGATACTGAACCTGCAGCGCCTAAGGAAATAAAAATTATTAATTACAAGAGCAATAATAATTATCCTTACTCGGTGTCTATTCAGAGGAAAGGCTCGCACTATGCTTCTGGTGCCCTGGTAGATAAGAAATGGATACTAACTGTGGCTGAAGAATTTTATAAGTAAGCTAAAAAACCAATAATAAATATTAAATTAGGAGATTTCGATGTTTAATTATATATTTATTATTTCAACTGTCTTTGTTTATTTAAACTTGCAAAATATTCAACTATAAATGCAAACTTATTATAAAAATATTTTACTTTACAGTACACGCGAAACAATCAAATTATTTCGTGTTCGCTTAGGATCAGTCAATTGCAAGAAAGGTGGAGTATTGATACCTCTAAAGTCGATTGAAATTCATCCATCCTATGTCTATAAAGAACCAAGTTTTGACATAGCAATGTTGAGGATTGCGAACGGTCTAGAATTTTCAGAGTATATTCAACCAATACCGCTATCTGATATCAAGGGGCGAGTAGTGAGTGCGAAGTTCATAGCTACATATTGGCCGAGGTTAATTGTAAGTATATTTTCCACATCGATATCAAGATACCATACAGTTCTTCTAAGATACTTCAATCTTCAAATATCCAATAAGACATTTGTGGTGTTCTTGAATATAACTATAACAGTATTTAAAACGGGATATTTACCATGTTTTTTATTTTTATTTGTTGGAGCTCGATATTTCGACATTATCTACGAATGTCTTGTTCACGAGACTGCAAACGACGTTTGCGTTTTAAATACTGTTAGCAATAAAAATAACCATGTTAATTTAAAATCTTATATAACTATAACAGTTTCCTATAAATGTTAATTCACTATTTGATGTGTCATAAAATTAGCTAACTTTGATAGAAATCCCTTTTTATTAATAAAACCACTTATTTGAACATTGTTTTCTTCTTATTTAACATTCACATTATTTAATGTTAAATAAGAAGAATCTTTGACAATTTCATTATTATTAATCATGTCTTTATTATCTCAGTGGCTAGTTATAAGGGTGCTGTTTTCGTAGATTATTATTTGTTTTGTCTATTGCTGCCTTAATACTTTTTCTTTTTTCAGATAAACGGTAAAGTTTTGCCACGGTCGGCTAAGGAGCGGCTTAAACCATACAGTATGAGGGTTTCGACACAGAGATCTATACCTTGGGACAAGTGCTACATGCTTAGTCAGGCAAATAATTATAGTCTACACGTATCCAGTATTTGTCTGGAACCATTTATTTCTCATCACAGTCCATGCATGGTAAGAATTTTTCTTAAACTTTTCTCCAATATTCCTGTCTTCTAGTTCTGAATCAATTTTACTAGGAATGTACTTATCATTAAAAAAATATTAGTGCCTACTTGTGCTCTGCTTTTTTAGCAATTAAAATAAACTAGTAAAACACAGAATAGGTATACTTTTCTAGAAATTTTTTTCATGCGCATACGTTTAAGAACACCCAAACTTTTAACAATATTTGTATAGTCAATTCATCTTACAATGCTAATATTATTGATAATTCATACCGATCTTAAAAAAACAACACGCTTGGAAGAAATTCTCAAGGTATTATTTAGTAAGGTTAGTTATATAACTGCCTCAAAGAATAAGATTACTTATTTCTTATAAATTTCTTAATGTAGTTGGATGCCTGTTTCGTTTTAATGAATATCCTATTACGATACTGATAAAAATCTTATGGTTTAGTTAATGTGGATCTTTGTAGCCCTTGCAAAAACCCAAGAAACAAACATCAAAGAATCTTACGACATAAAAAATAAATAGTTAATATATTTCATGTTTTTTAGCCTGATGCTGGAGCTCCAATTGTTGCTGATGGTGGTCTCTGGGGCATAACGTCCAGTTGGATATCAGAAGATTGCTTAACTCATCCGAGTCCAACAATATTTACAAGAATCTCCTCATCACATATTCGGCCCTGGATAGATTCGCTATTGTAATGCGTAGTGGAACTAAATTTATATTTTTGTATTTTTTTTTATTATAATGCATTTGCAGTAACCTCTAGTATTCATTTATTAAGGGCACCGTTCCACAAATTTACCCAATCCTTAAAGTGATTTCAAAAGTATTATAAGTGATGTAGTATGTACCATTCACTCATCATATTATATTCTGCAATACAATATAATTGCCAAGCCAATTACTATCAGGTGGTGTATTTTTAAAATAATTGATAAAACTAAACGGTTATAATATACAAAATATATATGTGCTGTTCAAAAGATTGTCTTGTGGTATTGTACCTAGGACGCTGGCGATACGGCATCTCTGAACTTCTAGGCTTTGAAGTATGGGCTAAGTCTTTGAGCTAGGTAACGCCCAACTCTTGAAACAATAAGCGAGGACGAGTTTTTTTAAAAGGTAAATATAGAGCCGGATTCCAACGGATTAGGACTAAAAATTATTCACACGTATCTCAGCTCTATATGGATATAAGTTAACTTTGTAGCCCCGATACCTCGCAAAAAACCTTTGAATTCTATTCTTCCAGTATAAATTTTATATTGTGGATTCAATGTCAAGATCCTCCGAGACATTACGCGTCAGCACGTGAAGCATTGTTTGGTTCTCTTCATATCGACACACTTCTGCAGACACGTAGCAACGTCTACACTTCAAAGACTTTGAATAGGTTAGGAAGTTCTCAAGAATGAATGTGAGATTGATATCAATCATAATACTACGGTCTCAAATCACTGAGACGTCTTTGAGTGCTGGTTGTAAATAAAGTATTTTTAAATAGACCACTTGGAGATCCATTGCTGGGCAAACACATTCCACGATGTAACAAAGCTCCCATTGACCCTTCTTCCGCATCCAGTCAGATCCCGCCACTAATTCCAGTTCATAGGTCACCCTGGGGTGCCCTACTGAGCGTTTGCTCATCTAAGGTGTTCAATTGTTCACCCTAGGACCTGTTCTTCTCAGTTCAAGTTATTACGTTTTACGATTCATTAGTTTTTTTTTTAACCATCAATACGTTAGTCTACTTATGTAATAAGTAAGCGTGGGTTCTTTATTAAGTAAAGATAATTTTAATGAATATAACTAGAGTAAACCGTTAGTAATTAGTGAGGACAATGAAGTGGGAAATACACTATAATATTATATTAATAAATATTTACTAATATTATGATATACAATAAATGTTCATATTTGCTTAGGACTAATATCTACTACGTTACACATTATATATTAATCGTATTTAATCCTTTCCATCCAATGAATAGAATACGTGGATCTACATCAGAAGTTGCAGGTTCAAATGAAATCCCGAAGATCGGGACTGAACGCTATGGGAACAACTTCCAAATTCAAATTCAAAAAGTCACTTGGTTATTTTTTTAATTTTTTTTTTTTTAAGTGGTTTAGAGGTGATCGATATTCGCACAGAAATGTTTGTACTTTACTATTCAAAATATTTTAACGTTTTTTTGGGATCATGGAAAACGCGTACAACCGCCTTCGGTTTACTAGCTCTCGACTCTAATTTAATTTTTTATTAATAGGGTGATTTGACTTCATCTTGCCATAACAATTTAAATTGTGGCCAGGAGCATACGAATAAATAATAAAAAAGAGGATAAACATTGAGTTTAATTTATGTTTGAAATACAAAGTCTGTATAGTTGAAAAACGTAGTGACGAAACTTGCTTCATCCAACCCGCACTGCAGCGTGATGAATATGCTCCTAACCTTTTCCTTATAAGCGATAGGAGGTCTTAGCCCAGCAGTGGGCAAATTACATGTTGATACTTTCTTGGCGTGTCTGATGTAAGTCTGTGGAATGAATCCACAACCTACAGTGATAAAGCGTGGAATAAGTAATTCCATAAATACGTTCTTTTATTAAGGAATAGAAACAATTGCAGGATTTTACTTTTACGCTGAATAAATGTATCATTAATTACACGTAAACCCAACACGTACTTAAACTAAAACTCTTAACTAGACAAACAGACCGTAAGCTGTTCACAAATGAAATTACTGAAATATTTGTAACCATAATTTTTTCGTGTAAATAAAAAAAAAACGGAAATTAATCTGATCTTCGAATATCAGATGTGTTTAATCATGGTAATATTTCAATCCGGTCAATAATTACTGACTTTTAAAATTTTACGGAATAATGTCCTATATTAATAAAATTTAAATTATGGTACTGGACCACATTCTTTGGTCTATTATTGATCTTACAAACAAAAATAATCATCAAAATCGCTTTATAAGTAATAAAGTTATGTGCGATAATACATTTCCAACTTGGGGGTAGGGCTTTGTGCAAGTCCGTTTGGGTAAAAACGACCCACTCTAGGTATTCTTACGCCAAACAGCAATAATCCGGCTTAAAGGTTGAGTGAGCCAGTGTAAATACAGTCACAAGCGCACTTCAATATCTATAGGCAGTGATGACCACTTACCATCAGCTCAATTGCCCGTACGCTTATCTATGTTATAAAAGAAGACATACCTAAATTCTATTTTATAATAACACCACTTTTGGGGTCGGTTTTAATCAAGAAACAATTAATTCGTCAAATAGTCTTCGTCTAGAAGTATATGGAATTAATATCAAATGATTTTAATATTATAAAGATGATATATTTTGGTATTTTTTTAAATGTACATAAGAATTAATAACATTAAGGTCTTAATTACACACAAAAAAGTAGCTACTGTACAAACCATAACCGCGTGGAATGGCGCCAAGTATGTTAGCAGCATTTCCCCGTTGAATCGTAATTCTAAACCTCTCAAAAAAAAACAGTCCTCCTTGTCACCAGTGGGAGCAATAAAATGACTGACTGACATACAACGCACTGCCAAAACAGGTTGATCTAACAGGAGTAAATTTTATACAGGAGTTCTCTATCAGGAACGTATGTAGTTAAACACTAAGAGAGGGTTTTTCAAAATTGATCTCCTATGGAGTCATATGGGGAATGAAACTTTTAAATAGAAAAAAAAATTCTGATGTTAGAAACATGGAAATCAGTATACAATCTTATGTCAATAACTTAAATGCGGATATAGAAGATTTTTAATTAAATTCATTACCTCATCTACATTATCTTAGCCGAAAGACGTCCACTGCTGGACAAAGGCCTCCGTCAAGGAATTCCTCAACGGCTGGTCTTGCGCGATCGGAATCCAGCGTATTCTCGCGAACTTCACAAGATTAGTCCACCACCAGGGGCCTGCCCTCGCTGCGTCTTATGTCGTCACTCAAAAACATTTTTGCCCCAGCGGTCTACGGATCTTCGTGATATGTGCCCCGCCCACTTCCACTTCAGCTTGGGAATTCTTCGAGCTATGTCGGTTATTATAGTTCGATTGCGTATTACGTTGCTTCTGATTCGATCTCGCAGGGCAATTCCGAGCATAGAAATACGACAAGAGGATGAAATTCGAGATGAAAGTTTATGCAGAAGATCGCCTTTTGTCGATTGAAATATCGGGGATCGGTGTTCAACATTCTGTTTAAAAATAAAAAACCAACGTTACAGATTCTGATGAGATATCCAGTCAGGTACACATGTAGTTAGGTACCATTTTTTTTATATAGCATAAAAATTATTATATTTTTGTATTTTGTATAGTGTACTCTGTTCGTGACATTGAGAGCTAGGGACGTGCTGGTTTGGTGGTGTCTGCGCATTTTGCTTGTATATCGATGCTGTTATAATGTCTAATATTTTTATAAGCATTTAGGGATGTTCTGATAGTGCTTATTTAGATATATTTTGTATTAAAGAATGATTTTACTCGGGCGTGTTCAGGACGGGTAGCTAATATTCCATATATCTGTTACATATACAAATAAATCTATTTATAGGACATATAAATATATATCGTAAATTATCTAATATCAGGCAAACATTGACGCAATCAACTTAGAGTAAATAAAAATTTATAATTAAAGTTTTGTTCAAATAATGTTGATAGGGTGTTCATTTATAAAATAAAATAAGTTTTTATTTTTTTCCGAATTTCGTCCACAACCACTAATTTAAACACTAACTAAATTCACGAGTGTATACGCAAAAATGCGCTCTCCCAATCATAGTCCGATGGGCAAATCCAATGCCTACTTATAGAATTTTATATATCATGGTTGTTGAAACAATAAGGTTAAACATATAAAGATATAAGGCCAAGGTCCTAGTTCCAAACCTAAGGTCAGGCCAATAAATAGTTATTGGGTTTTACAATCGAAAAATTTCAGAAGCAGCTGGAAACTAAGTCGGAAGTGTGTACACTACCTTGCCTCGGAATGCACGTAAAACAGTTGGTCCCAAGCCTGAACTATTTTTGGTCATGTCCCATTGGATTATGAGACCATGGAATAGATATTATACCTGTGTTTGCGTGTTTGGCTAAAAGAAGTTTCATACTAGGAAACCAATTCAAAAAAATAAACAATGGAAAAAATGGTGATTAAAAAAGAGATTAGTCTTTTTTTTTTTAATTGATAGACACAACCTTAAATATTAAACCCTATGGATTCGACAAAAAATCCATAAAAATGCTGTACAATAGTGGCCATAAAATTTCTTTAACAATATTTTAGAAATTAGCTTGATGTATTTTTTTTTAACACCAGACACTTTTCTCAACTTCATCGGAAAACTATAGTATGTAATTACAATTTTTCATCAACCTATATAATACATGCTCCTCATAAATAATTATTTGTTATTCGTATCTTTCCTTAATATATTTCATATGAGACTTCACTTCTTTGGTATTCCCTGAGTGACTAAATTAGAGTAAAATTTATTAAAGGTTTGGTTTCTATTAAAAATATTTTTTAAATAAAGAATATGAATAACGATAAACAGTTCAAAAAAGGCCACACGTATCTTCAATGGATTTTTGCTTTATTGGGTATGTTATGGGTTATATTTTCTAAAAAATTGTTTGTTTGGTTGAGACAGGAATGTTTGTAATAGATGTAGCATGTCACATGCTCTTCAATGTTGTTTATAACCGATCTATCCACTCACTAACTCCTCTCTACGTTAAACTATAATTAAAACTGATATAAATAATTTAATTTTAATTTTTTTTTGCTTTCTATCCTCTAATATTATTCGTTTTCCGAACTAAAACCTCTTTGTGGGTATGCGCCGCTCAATATTAGTTGAGGCACAACTTCGTGAGTGAATATATCAATACACCAATATTCTTCGTCCAGCTCCATAACACTATTTTTGTCTTTTTTAACACTCGATATGATAATCCGATTGGTAGTTTTTTGATTTATAATATGTGTAAAGTGATGATGGGCATATTTACTTTGTTGTAGAATATTGGTTTAGGTTTTTAAGGTTCCCTTAAAACCTTGATATTTAATAACCTTAAATACTTGATTTTATGGATGTCATAGGACTGTTTCTTCAGAATAGTAACGGCTAGCAAAGCATAGATAAATTAAAAATAGTTATTAGTAATAGTCTCATCCTAAGAAATAATGTTAAGGACACGCTAGTCCAGCACTTATCACATAAGTTCACAAGTGAAGTTTTTGAAAATTAAGATTATTTTCATTACGCGATAAATTAATTTCAGCGAACTCTACGTTATTCGTTTATGGGTTGGAGTGCGGATGGATCTCCCCAACTACAAAGATCCTTCAATCCAATGCTTCTCCAGCTGGCTACCCTCTATCTAACAACACCATAGCTTGGATCGCAAGTTCCATGAGCATGTCAGCCATTTTTGGAGTTTCAATATATTCATTTATTGCTGACACTTATGGGAGAAAGATAGGGATTATACTCATCACTATATTTGAAGCGGTAAGTATAGCTATGACACATAATATGACCTCTATCATACAATCAAGTTGAGTTAATCTGGTTTTAGAAGCAAGAGGCTTACCAAGTTTCCCTTTTTCCGTTGACGTTCATTGACGGTTAAGGCTCCCTTGCTCAGGCGTAGTAATAGGGCCTGTACTTCCTCAACAAATGAATTAAATTTCAATAGCCTAACAGCTAGCCTAGCGATGTGCAAGACGTTGGTTTTTTCCTTACTCCTTCCATATATTTACAGTCACCAATTCTAGCATAAGCTTTAAGCTTGCTGCCTAACAATGTAAGAGCTTTGTCGGCTATTCCAGTTTTGTCGGCCTCACTTCTAACACAAACATTATTCTTGATTGAAAGTTAAATAGCAATATAAGTATAATTCCTTGAAACGGTCGATGCTATTAAGAAAAAAAAATATTCAAATTGTACTGGTAATTGATTTTAGCTCAGCTCGCACAAACATAAAATCTCTCCAGTGTCATAATATCATAATAAATAAAATAAAAAAAATAATACTAAAGAACCTTCAATGCATTATTAATTGTATTTTAGGTATCGTGGATAATAAAACTATCCTATACATCGACTACAACGCTTATAATAGCGAGGCTGTTCTCTGGCTTGGCAGCTGGTGGATGCTTCAACGTAGTGCCCATGTATGTAAAGGAAATAAGTCAAGATGATTTAAGAGGAATACTGGGGACACTCATAATGCTGATGCAAACAACTGGAGTACTTGTGATGTACCTCATTGGAGCGTATTTAGATTATTACACAGTTGTCATCGTGGCGTTGATATTGCCGATTGTTACTTCCGTGTTGTTATTGAAAGCTCCTGAATCGCCTGCGTTCCTGGTGAAACGAGGGAAAATTGATGTAAGTTTTTATTATATTTATTCGTACAAATAAGATGTAAATCGTTAAAATATCATTCAAGATATAAGATCCAATATATATACTTATAGAAAGTAACTCTGTTTTTCTGTCTGACCGTCTGCCAAACCACTGGGCCAAATTTCAAGAAATTTGGTTTGAAGCAAGTTTAACCCCAAAAAAGGTCATAAGCTACTTCTAACTCACACCTGTCGACTAACTAGCATATCTATTATACAGCTAGAAAATAAAAACCGAGATTAGCTTCATTTAGGTCTAACTACTTTCAACAGCACTATCATGATTAACAACATACATTAGTGATAATTAGATTTATTATAAAATGAAGGACGATATTTTTAAATAATTCATTTGGTTATTATGTAAAAAAAATCTCTTTGAGATCATACTTTATTTTTAGGAGGCAACAAAAACAGTAGCACGTCTCCGAGGTCTGGAGGAAGATGATAAAATTATTCAGAGTATTGTTGAAGGAATGAAGAATGAAGATGCACATTTCAAATCACTCCCCAATATGAGCATCGCAAGCATATGTATGTATTTTTCGATACAACACGTGAGAATTGTCCGACTGTACACATTTAACACAGCTACAATCTATAAATTAATTCATGAACATAGTTGTTTATGTTCTAAAAATGATATGCCATAAATGTGCACAAAAAATCAATAATCTGCAAAAACAGTAATCTGCAATAAATTGCAGTCTAAAACTTAATTTAGTTGACACATCACAACACGTAATATCAAATAAAATCAAATCAACATTTCCTTATTTCGAGTCGGGTTTTTTAAACGCTTTTGAATCGTCATTTAACAAACTAAGTATATCAAGTTAAGCTCCTATCCGTTCGGAATGCAGATTCTACCGAGAAGAACCGGATATATCCTGCCTGGAAGTCAACAAGCATTAACTCCACGCTTTTTTATCATCTATGTATATAATCTTGTATTGAATAATATGCCTTCTTTACCAATTTATTTTTTACAAATTATTTGAATTTATGAAACGGCAAAGTTAAAAATGTCTGCGGAATTTTATTATTTATATATTATCAATATGTATCCTTTTAGCTTTTCAATAAAAATACACTTTTCCTGAATGTGTTCTGGAGCACCTTCCTTGAACGATATATTTTGTTTCAGTGAAAGACAAGACTTGGCGTCGTACCTTCATACTAATTATGACGTTATTTTTATTCCATGGATTAAACGGAGCTTATGCTATCGTAACCTATGCATCTACCGTGTTAATATCAACTGGTGTCAAATTCGATATAAGTCCTGAAATACAAACGCTAAGTTTTCCAATAGTTATGATAATTGGCTCTCTGACTCTCGCTGTTATCGTTGAAAGGTGTGGACGAAAGGTAAAAATTTAAATTAAAAATGTCATTCCTCGATATCAAACGTAACGTCCACTTTAGCTTTTAAAAGACTATTTCAAACAGCCAGTTTATTGATCTGTTGAGGATGATTACAATCCCCTATTTTTAAATCATTAACATGGTTCTTTCATATGGTTAGATGGTTTCTTGAATATATTTGATTATTTTTAATTCATTTATATTTTATCATTCGATCTGATCGAGGCAAAGATGACATGTCCTGATTGGCCGAAGCATACAGATATTAT
Source organism: Vanessa atalanta (assembly GCF_905147765.1). Classification (NCBI taxonomy): domain Eukaryota; kingdom Metazoa; phylum Arthropoda; class Insecta; order Lepidoptera; family Nymphalidae; genus Vanessa; species Vanessa atalanta. The sequence goes on along the minus strand of NC_061894.1, from coordinate 1,311,215 downwards.
TAACAAAAAGCGTTTCATTCCAGCCTCTCCTAATCGGCTGTTTCCTAATATCAGCGATATCAATGACCGTCATCGCTATATTAATGATTGTTCAAGAGCAAGGTGGTTCCGTACCCAGTTGGTTGCCCGTGGTTGCTATCATACTCTCTGTAACAATGTACGGTGCCGGTGTTTCGCCACTGCCATATATTTTATTGACAGAAATGTTCAGTTTTCAAGTAAGTGTTTAAAAACTTTTATCTTCATACAAATCTTCCAAGAGCTTTCAGACTGTATTTGCGTTTTGAATCTATTATTGACCTAATATAAGCAATACAAATATAACATTATTGATTAAAAAAAATAACTAACTCTATCTTTTTTTTTCAGATCCGAGCTAAAGTTGTAGGCACAGTAGTCACTTTCGCGTGGTTTTTAACATTTTTATTGGTTACCATATATGCACCAATGGCAAATATCTTAGGGCAATATTCGCCATTTATATTTTATGGTGTGATTAATCTCGCAGGCGCAATTTTTACTATGATTTTTATACCGGAAACTAAAGGAAAAAGTGAAGAAGAAATTATTCAACTAATACGAAGAAGGGATAAGAATAGCTTTAAATAAATTAAGTTATTATATATATATTAATCAATTGTAATATTTTGTGAATAAGAGATGTATTTATAATAATATTTTAAATAATTATTTATTTTAGATGAAGTATTGAAAAAAAAAACAATAATCAGTATAGTGTATTTGTTTTGCCTTGTAACAATTTCAACCTACTAATTTTAAATTAACCATATTCCTAAAGACACTTTTATTTAAACTAAAAGAATGTGCAAATAAAATAGTAATAAAAATGGACGAAACTAAATTAAATAAAACTATACAGACATTTTATATATATGAAAAAAAACCACCATCCAAATTGTCCTGTGGCATTATACCCAGGACACTGGCACAATTATATCAAAATTTTCAAACGAAACTTAAATGCCAAATGAGACAAACGTCAAAAGTTGAACATACCTTTCAAGTATCAATTTGTAACTTTGTACTAATACAAAGGAGCGGTTTATGTTTGTTAAGCAAAATATAATTTAAAAAATATTTATTTGTATTATGAATTAATTAGACAACGTATAAATATATTTTAGTTAAAAATGGGTCTTTTATCAGACCCAGAATATGGTTCCGTTAAATGGGTTAGGATTCTTAAAAGGATACATTCGCCGCTATGTTTTCTATTTTATGTGGCTGCAATAGCTTGGTTCCTTACGCTGGCGCACAGAGAGTTTAATAATGAGACGTATTTCTCTGAAAATGCATTACTTCCTGGTCTTGTTACCAATGAATTTAATGGAGAGCAATCAGCTAACCAATACTTTAACGAGCTCCTGCAAGAACTAGAGGTAGGGGAAGTGTTATATTAAAACATTATTTTTACTTAAACACCCAATTTACATCTTATTTTAATATTTATAAGAGAATACATCTATTAATCTTTTTATTTTCATTTCCAATTGTTCAATTTAATATTACTGAGGATAACCATGTATTTTGATGTTAAAAAGAAAACCTTGATTGAATTTCTAATAAGCATTAATCAAAATATTGTTTATTAAAATACCCTTATTAAGGCACTTGTTTATCGACATGTGACACAGAATTGAATTAAATGTAAATTTACCACTGATTCTTATCACTTCTGTCAATAAACTCGGTAGTTACTCTTTTCCAACATTATAATTACAGTATATCAGTAAAGTACAATTTCATTTTCATATACCCTAAATAAATACTAAGTCAATGCTTTTTTATCTTTAATTTAATCTTGTATTGAGTCATATGCCTAATCAATGTTTTTTTGATATGAATTTTTTTATGGGCCATGTGAAAAATAACTAAGGAAGTTGAGTATACATTTCCTCCTCCGTGTCTATACAATGCTAGTCACTGCTTCATTCAAAAAGAGCTATTTTATTGTGAATATCCTTACTTTTTAAAACATCCCAATATATAATCTTAAGATGTATTGTAAGTAACCCTTAGGCATGATCGTATACAATCAGGGTAATTCTCTGAACATCATCATCATCGTGCCCAATCATCAGCAGCCTGTAAATTTTCCCACTGCTAGGCTAAAGGCCTCCTCTCCCTTTGAGGAGAAGGTTTGGAGCATATTCCACCACGCTGCTCAAATGCGGGTTGGCGGAATATACATGTGGCAGAATTTCATTGAAATTAGACACATGCAGGTTTCCTCACAATGTTTTCCTTCACCGCCGAGCACGAGATGAATTATAACAACAAACTCAAATTAAGCACATGAAAATTCATAGGTGCCTGTCTGGGTTTGAACCCGAAATCATCGGTTAAGTTGCACGCGTTCTAACCACGGGACCATTGTGCCTAATGAAAACTATAAATTAAAAAAAAAACTCTTGACAAAATAATAAATGAGTATATTTTTGATCTGTATTAACCTTGTATAATGTGCATAAATACAAACAATAATCATAGACAAGTAAGACTAAATTTTTTTTTGCATTAGTAGTGTTCAAATATTAACCTTTTCTAATTTCCTAAAAAAATTATAATATAATATATTTTCCATTACCACACCAATCTTCTTTGAGTTTTCTCCATCACTTGTTGCCAATATAATCTGTTGGTAATTAGCGTAGAATTTAATAAAAATATTTGTTTAAAATTCCAGGAGAAATATGAAGACAGTGATGAGATGCCGATACCGTGGCTTGTTGGGAAAATGTCACAAATGCATTTAGAAGTCTATACTCATAATTTCACATTAAATTATCCTCTCGGTCAAGGACAGGTAACACATTAAAACAAACCACAATTATAATAAATAATAATAATAAACATTACTCTGATCCCAAAGTAAGTAGCTAAAGTACTTGTGTTATGAAAAATCAGAAGTAACGACGGTACCACAAACACCCAGACTCAAAACAACATAGTAAACTAATAAACTTTTTCTGCATCAACTTGGCTGAGAATCGAACCTCGGAGTGGAGTACCTATGAAAACTGGTGTACACACTACTGCACAATATAGTATTGTCTAGTGTAGACATAACATATTAAAAAGAATTTTTAAAGTATTCATTACATGATGGCTTATTTAGGTATCAAAATAAAAATTACATTGTTCAAGTATGCTTAAGATATTATATTGATATATGTTTTTACTGTATTATATAAAATGTTAATTTACCATTAGCTTGGAATGAGAAGACTAAATAACATTAGTATATAAATTTAAAAAAAAGTAGTTAAGTTCACAAGGTTAGTCCCTTCTAGTGCATAGGAATTAATATTTAAAAATCAATAAGTTAGATACAAATACATTTGTATCCAGTCAGATCTACTTTTTGCAGTATTGTCAAAATAGGTTTATGAAATTATGTGCTATTTAAAATGAATACAACCCACAATTTAATTGTATAAAACTTCTAATTAATAATAAAAATTTTAGGTTTACAAAGGCACAAATGTGTATGGTATACTACGTGCACCTCGAACTTCATCCTTGGAAGCTCTGGTTGTAACAGCTCCATATAGATCCCTTTCCAACCACCAGAAGGGTACTGCAGCGGGCATCGCCCTCATGCTTGCCTTTGCACAGTTTGCAAGACGTAAGTCTATTTATATAATACCATTATAATTATAAAAATAAACTGGACCTAGCTTATGACTTAAAAATCATTGTGTATTTTATCTCCTAGTGTTACATATACACCTAACTAACCGTGAGGCTATCTCAAGTACAATCCTATTTATGAAAAAGGAAAGGGTTTCAGCTTAAAGTTTGAATTGACATAATACATTTTTTATGCATTGAAAAATAATACATTTATAAAAAAAACTCAAAATTAGTTTGGTTTAAGTATCAAATATAAATCTTAAACACATGTCTGTGTAAAATATTAAAAATATGTTTGTGTATTCATATAATAGTTAAAATTTTCTTTTTGCAGCACAAAAATATTGGGCTAAAGACATAATATTCTTAATCACTGAGCATGAACAACTAGGAATGCAGGCATGGCTAGAAGCATACCACGGCCTACAGAGAGAGTCGTCTAGCTTTTACACATCTCTTGGCAGCTTCTGGCAGCCTAGTACATCTGGATTGGACTTGGGAAAATATGCTAAGGGCTTTGAGTGGATCACTGATCACAGTAAATGCTTGGACCCTGGTACTTTGAAAGGTCGATCTGGTTCCATACAAGCTGCTATTAATTTAGAATTTCACACTCCAAAATTCAGTAAGTAAACATTTTTATTATATTATTAATAGTCTGTTTCACTAGAAAAGTTTAGATTACTATAATCCAGTGTCATAGAGTACACTTATGAGGTCACCTAGTTAATTTATGACTTGATCACAGTTTCAAATCTCAATAGTGTATTGGGTTATACATATCCTGCAAAGGAAATATTAATGCTATCAATTCTGTTCATCTTATCCGAGGCAAGTGCAGTAAGACAAATGGCTTTAAATATTTTATTTAATACCTTTATTGATATAAGGTCAACATGAGCACCATATTCACAAAATAAACAAGAAAAACTTACGGTAATAGTATATTGGTACAGTGTGATACACTTCTTCACACTAGTAGTATTAGAATTTTTTGGGGCCTAAATATATAAAGAATCTAAACTGTCGGCATGTACTTGCAATTACTGAGGTACAGCTTGCAAAAAAATGAATGAACTAGAATGGGATGGAAAATCATTCACTATATTGGGGATTATTAACGTTGAGCTGCTAATTTTAGACAAAAAAAAAAAAACAAATGACTTGATCGATTCTCTTTTAAATATATCAACATTAAAATTTTAGAATACATTGAAGTAAAAGTCGAAGGCCTTAACGGACAATTGCCAAACTTGGATCTCGTTAACTTAGTTCATAAGTTATGCGTGAAGTCAGGAATCCATCATTCATATAAGAACAGGTAAGGGAAATATATTATGTCATATATTTTTTTAATATATTAATTTTTAGGATATAGTTGAATAGACAAAATGGCCACCGGTTGGTAATTAGTCACTTAAAACATTCAATTCACAAGTAACTAAGACATTATGTTCCTAGTGTCTGCAGTTCCACTGGCTCACCCTTCAAACTAGAACAACAATGGTGGTAGAATACGTAATAAGTTGTTCTGACATATGCACGCGGGCTTGCACATGGTCCTACATTGAATTTGTAATCCTTTTCACGCTCCTGTCAATACTGTGAATTGCTGTGTTCTGCTTCGAAAGCTGAGAGCCAGTGTTATTACAGGCAAAAGGGATATAAAATGTGAGATACTGTACTTGGCAGCGCTTTGACGGTGTCAAGAGGTGTTTAAACTTCTATTAATGATGGGGTTTATATTTCAAAGTGACCATGTTCCATTAGATGACATTTTTAATCATCTCTAATAGTAGTAAGTTTCTTTCGTCGGTACTTCTAAGGTTCGAGACGTTTATTTTCCAATCTGGTGGTATATGTCCGACTGTCAATAAGCAAGTGTAATACTTCTATATTGAATAACGATTTTTGACTTTGGGTTTGATATCTAGAAGGTCCAGACATGGATGACTCAATGGGTATGGCAACTCGTGGCCCATACTTTAGCTATAGAAATATACCGGCTCGGTTTACCTTTGGAGAGTATATATTATGTTCTTTAAATAATCTTCTGGAGTGATTCCATCAGAGCTCTTTCTTCTATATGCTGTCTGCCACGAATTATTAGTTGTAATATAAAGTTTTTATTTTTAAATATTCGATAAATGTGTTTTATAGTTACTCCTGGATTCGAACTCGTAATAAAATGGACGAATGGGTTAATGGTATATGGACCATGCTTGGAATGGTGTCGGCTCAAATTGCTGGGGTATGTATTTGATGATTTTTATAATGATATGAGAGATTTGATCGATGAGGATTTATGAGTTCCTGGTAGTAGTTATTAATTAAAAAAGTAAATTTAAACCTTTTTAATATCTATCTATCTTTAATAATCGGCTAGGCTGCGTCTTGAAGATCACCCGAAGCTTCTCTAGTGTACTTGGTGAAACTTAGTGGTAGGGTTTTGCAAATTCATCTGGATAGACAACTCTCACAATATAATCTACTCCATCCATAGCAATACAATCAACATTCTGAGCTGATAATACTTGGCGGTAGGGCTTCGTGCAAGCTCATGCTCAGGCTTGGTACTCATCAGATATGACATAAAAGCGTGATTTAGACACTGAAGTTCAGTCTTAGGTGATTATTTTGTGATGATTAAGTTTACACTTTTCAATTTGGTTTGCGTACATTGATATCATTTGTAATAGGAAGATATACTGGTAAATAGTTCGTGATGGCAAGTGATGATTTCTGTATAATAGCATTGGAACTGCCATAAGTGTAATTTTTCTTTTGTGTTACCATATCTGTGCTATTTTTAATATTTAATGAACGTTATTTTTGTCTCACTCATGCACTCTGCTCATAGATGCCCAATAACAAATATCTATGTAGGTACCTTTTGTACCTGCAGCAGGATTTACCAAGTGAAAAGTTTTCTCCTTTAAAGCATAAGCATAACTTGTCACAAACAAGTTTAATGTCTATAGAATTGTATTTTGAAATCGAGTCGAATAGCAATTACCTTTTTAATTAGTAAGACTGTCAGTAGAAATTTGGTCGGGAAGGCAATAAAATCAGATAAAACTTCCAGGTGCCCAACGGTAACCACGGCCTGTTCCATCGCTTCGGAATCGAAGCTGTTACTCTAGAAGGTCGAGACGTGGATGACCCAGCGGGGATGGCACCTCGAGTCCAATCCCTTAGCTATGGAAACTTCTATCGGCTGGGTATAACATTGGAGAGTATATTACGCTCATTGAATAATCTTCTGGAGCGATTCCACCAGAGTTATTTCTTCTATATGCTGGCTGCCACGAACAGGTTCATTTCAATCGGTAAGTTCTTCAAGTTTGTTCGTTATTTTTCTGTTGCTACATAAAAACATGTAACGGTTTTTTTCTGTGTCAAAGTTTATTATACAATTAGGTATTTAGGTAACAGACAACATCACAACAACAACAGCAGGTTGGTATGGTTCATGGCGACGTTAAGGGATGGCTAATATTTCTTACAGTGTTAATATTTATGAGCAATGGTAATGGTGACCACTTGCAGTCAAATGGCCCATTTGCCAGGTATTTAAAATAATAAAAAAAAGAAATATCATAAAAACTCTTTGATATTATGTATGATTTAAATTTGAAAGATAAAGAATTACAAAATTTTATCTAAAATCTTGTTTCTTTTGACAGTTCTTCTCAAATCAGGGTATAATGTTTTTGGAACCGGTGGTTGTGTTTACTTTCGCTGTCAACAAATAAGTGGAATTCTATAAAAAATTAATAAATAAGTTTGTTTTTTTTTTTGTTTTGTAGGTCAATATATGCCTTCTTTGTGTCTACTATGTGGTGCGATGCTCCTCCGAGCTCTATCGCTTTGGGTTACCTTACAAAAAGACGTAGACGATAATACAGATAAAAAAGACTCAAAAGATAAAGAAGACCCTAAAGATAAAATAACAGATGAAATAGATAAAGATAAAAAAGAAGATAAAAAGGAGAAAAAGGAAGAAATAAATAAAACAAAACATGAAGGAAAAGATAGAAAAGAAACAGATATCAGTTTCAGTATTGTCAATATGGGGGGGAATTATTTACTGATACATCTCTTTGGATATGGCGTCATGAATTCGCCGTTATTATTCAGCCATATAGGTATGTGACAATATAATATATTTTTTTTTATGTAGGTATGTAACAGGTAGGCAAGCGGGCGAATGGATCACCTGATGTTAAGTGGTCACCACCGTGCATAGGCATTGACGCTCTCTGTAAAAAAATATAAAAATAATTGGACTTTACTGACATTCTACGTCATTGAAATTGTGGAAAAGAGTATCGAGCCGGTTTTTCTCGGTGGAATCTATTTTCCGAACCCGTGGAAGCTCTACATTTAATTCAAAACTGTGACATGACGATTCAAAAGTGCTTTTACTATTTTCCACTTGCATTTAAGAAAGGGGGTCTTGTCAGTTGTTCGATTCCGTATTTTTTTTATTGGTCCGATATTTAAACTGAATATACTCGAGGCTTGTACTTAAGTTACTCATTAGACGTACGCTCCGTTAATTTTAAGATATTACGACAATTTATGGTTCGTTTAGTAATATGTAGTTATTTGTCATGTTTAACTAACTTTCCTCTTCCATGTTTCAGGGTCAACGTACTTTGACCAGCCATCAGAGATCTCAGTGTACTACGGCCTTATAGCAACATCTGTCTTACTGATATTCATCACCCCTTTTTTACTCAAACTACGATCGACGTTAACCTTTGAGGAATTATCGATTGTCAATATTTTACTGTTGATTGAATTATCTACAGCGTGTTTGGCTATCGGAATGCATAATTATCCGCTGGGTCTGTGTGTCGCAGTCCTGTATACACCGTTGTCATTGATTGTCGGTGTAGTGGACAGTGATTCAAGAAGGTGAGTGATTTATTTCGTTATTGCTTAATGTTGTCTTAGATTTTCGCGATTATTACACATTCAGTCTGCCCGTGACCACGAACACTGCAAAGTGCTCGAAACGTCGGGATGTTAAAATAATTAATATACGCGATTAAATCCGTTAAAAACTAGTTTTATTTCGTTATTGCTATTGTGTAATGAGTGAGTCAGTGGAATTTTACACAATTCGTAATACTTTTCGTGTTTTGGTGATGATGAGCTTTGTTACCGAAATCTCTAGGGTCCTCCAGGGTTATTTCCAACGGTAAATAGCCAACAGTGCACATATTAGTGCAGACGGGTATCTCGTAATTCGATGGGATAGGGAATCTGATACGATTCGATTTGCGAGGCACAGAGCACTAACTTACAGACTCCAGGATGCTAGTGAGAATTTGTTGAAAGAAAAATCTAATGGTTTTTTTTTGTACGATCCTGGGTTCGATCAGGACTTTGGACACTGTTGCTTTGTATGCTTGCCACTAGACCAACGAGGTCACTACTCGTACTCAACCACTTAATAGCTAAAACTTCACACATTTTTGTTGCGAGAAATGAATGAGGAATTTAAAAGAGTTTCCTTTATAAAACGAACCAATTTTGAATTGAAAAAAGAAGTGCCAGTACGAATTATGTTTTAATTTATCGTAAGCGATTTTAAAAAGTTACAATTTTTATCACAAAAAAGGTAATAATGTTGATTTGAACATGCTCATTAGGAGCAGATAGGTCCTTTAACTAATATAGTATGTTCCAATGGCAAGAGGAGGTAACATAAACAAATCATACATTTACATATTTCACGCGATTTGCTAATAGTTCCGCTATATTATACATTTACAATGTTATCAAAATCAAATCAAAATATATTTTATTCAAGAAGGCTTTTGCAAGCACGTTTAAATCGTCGTTTAAAAAACTATATTAAGTGAAGCTACCACCGGTTATGAATATGGATTCTACTGAAAAGGACCGGCAAGAAACTCAGCGGTTACACTTTTTCAACATTTCAAATACAAAGTTATGTTAGTTTATTTATTTATTTATTTATTTAAGATTCACCAGTGGTAAATACATCAACACGTACAAAGGTATACAATTTTAATACAACTTAAAACTAAATACATTACCTATTAAGGTGAATACCACTTGCAAATATAAAGTTGGAGATGACAAACTTACAAATATTTAATTGTTAGTAAATTAAGTATTAGTTAAATACAATTATATACGTATATCATTTATCCTGTCTGGAAGTCAACAAGTATTAGCTCCACGCTTTTTTATCATCTGTATAATCTTGTATTTAATTATATTACACCATTTATGTAATTTCATAAATTCAAGGGCAAAGTTGAATATACTCCTCCCGCCAGCGGATTCAACTATCAATCATAATATGTCTCCCTAAAGTTAAATATTTCTTTTCCAGCGGTTTCTGCCTTTTTCTCAAACGAATCATCTGTCTCATCCTCCACCCGCTATCCGTAGTCTCTCTCGGTCTGATAATATATTCACGGGTTTTATTCCCGGAAGAGACACTCTTGTCTATGATCGGTCGAGGACGTGACGCTGCGATGCAGGCTGTTATGTTTTCTATTGTCGATTCTATGGTAAGTTATTTATCTGTGTAACAGTAAGTGTTTAGGTTATTTAAAAGTCTTAGACTAATATGGATTCCTATATTAATTATGATGTATCAACAAATTGTTAATTACTACACATTACTGGGAATTTTTATTCGCTTCATTGTAATGTTTAGCGTGCTTCATACGACCTTTTGTTTTGTAATCTGAGGGCTTAATGTTTATGATAAAAGTAATCTTGAGCTTGGGGAGTAAAGTTAGACATGAGGAGTCATGCTACTTGTGCATTTTAAAATTGAAGCATTATGCTGGGAAAAACTCTAAATATATTAAAGATGACTCAAAATCAAAATAAACTTTATTCAAGTAGGCTTTTACAAGCACTTTTGAATCGTCATTTAACAAACTATATTAAGTGAAGCTACCACCGGTTCGGAATGTAGATTCTACCGAGAAGAACCGGCAAGAATCTCATTAGTTACTCCTTTTTCAACATCTAAAAATACAGTCATGTTAGTTAAATACAATTACATATGTATGTTATGTCTCCTACCTGGAAGTCAAAAAGCATTAACTCCACGCTTTTTTATCATCAATATAATCTTGTATCGAATAATATGCCTTCTTTACCAATGTATTTTTTACAAATTATTTGAATTGATTGAAAATGTGGGAACATTTGCCCACACGTGGGATGTAGACGTACAGGCTTGCAGCTAACTATCAGTTGTGAATAATGTATAATTACATTTCAGATTTATGGAAATTGGCTGTTCAACGTTGGAGCGACGGTCATTCTGCCGACGTGGTTGTTATTCTGGCAAATATTATGTAACCGGGTTACTGCATAAATACAGTGTTCAAATACATTGATTGTGTGGTGTTGCCATTCCAAAGACTTAATAAAGTTTTTTTTTTTTATGTAAAAGTCTTTACTTTTATTGACACGATATAATTTGAAACAAACATTAAATTTGACTTGAGGATTATTTTGTTAGACCGTGGGGCCTGTTTACTAATTAAGAAATTTCATAGAGAGATTTGAAAGATAAGAAGATCTTTTAATCCTCGTAATATAACTGTTGCTTGGTTTAAAAATCGCGAATTTTGAAGTTAAATGTCATCGTTACACGCACAGTGCGACTCGGATTAACTTTTATCTTATCTAGTAACGCAATTTATGTCGTAATCAGATTAAAAGTTTAAATTAATTTAAAAACGTAAGAGCAATAAGGAAATTATGAACTAGTAAAAATTTGGTTACGTAATTAGTAGACGAAAACGAAATCGGAATTGTTTTACTAACGGTGCTAGTTAACCAGGAAGTCCATTTGCTTCTGCCTCTCTTATCCAGGCGACCTTTCCCTCTCTCTTTCCTCTCTGTCTGTTCTCTACTATATACGGAAAACTGTTTAAGCTTGCCGCGTAATAACCTTGCGTTAATTAACTAGTACCATATAATTTGGTAATTTAATCTGCTCAAGTTTCATTTTTTTGTTTTTTTTTTATTTCAGTTTAATTAAATACTACAATGTACGTACTTACGAAAGCCTCGCGACAAGCTTTTATGATTAAAGAAATAGTGTATAATGAGGTTAGGTTAGTTAAAATTTTAAAGGAATTTTTTTTTTTTTTTCTTTTTAGAGCATTTAAATACAAGCTTGTTTTAAAAGTATTTTTAATTTGAATTTATTTTTTCAAGTTTATATGTATTAAATAGGAGACGATTTCTGTCAATGTTGTGTACGTATGTAATTGTTATATATGTTAGCTTAATTACACTGGCTGACACATAAACTGCATCGATTTTAGGAGTATTTTCGAATTAATAATTTTGATAAGTATGCAAACTTTTTAGATTAAGCTAAATAAAAATGTCAGTAGATTCACAATCATTAAAAAAAAAACAAGATTTAAAAATAGACCTGCAGTAAAAGATAAACTTATAGCCAGGAAAATAAAATTTATGCGTAGTCTCAAATTCGTGTATTATTAGAGTAAAAATTGTAATAATTAATTACTTTTGTTTTTTTTTTTCATTTGCGATTTAAATTATTGTTACTAAATAGTATTGATTTTATCAGTCTTTTAAACTCAACAAAAGTTTCGTAACCATAAATATGAATGCTAGAATTATGGCAAAGTTGCGGGAAGGTTTGAGTCAATAGAAATTTAAATTGAAACCAGTCTACGGTTTCTAGAGTATCCGAAGGTTTGTAGAGACATGTTCTTACAAAAGAAGACCCTCGTAGAACTCGAACCACCCGTCGTGACCACCGATTTATTTTTTCAACTTCCCTACGAAATCGTTTCCTCACGTCTGTAAATATCAAAACAGAGCTAAATTAGGTGCGTGAAATAAATATGAGTGCACGGACAATAAGAAGGAGACTAAGGGATGCGGAAATCTGCCCAGAAAAGCAAATGGTCCAAACTTGTCTGCAGCTCACAGACAAGCATACGTAGAAGAAGAGAACATCTTAATTGGACAAGCAATAGGCCTCCATATCGTTCACCGATGAGTGTAGGACAAGTTTTAATGATGCAGACGGTTGTAGGAGAGTCTAACGTCGACGGAGGGTCATATATGGTCAAAGTTGCAATGACGACCGTTTTCCTTTTTTCATATATGGTGTGGGGTAGCATTTCGTTGATCGGGCGAACGGTACTTGTATTCATAGACATGCTAGAAGAACTATTGACGTGTACAACGGCACAATACTGTAATGGAGATTTTAGAATAAGAATGGGATTGATAGTCGAAAATTTTACTTTAATGCAACATAATGTCTGACCCCACGCCGATGCACAAGTTCGACAATATTGTAAAGAGGTACATACGTACTATGGCCAGTGCGTAGTTCGGATAATTATTCAATTTAGAATGTCTAGGATAGTTTAAATAAGTTGTATGTGCGAGAAATCCAGTGCCCATAATAATAGTGGCAGCACTAAGAACAGCGATTTCATAAGAATGGAACAATATTCTTCATGAACGTTTAATAACCCTAATCATCTCTGTGGAACCTTATTAAAATAACCAAACCTATGCTCAACTTTTTTTTTATTGTATAAACCAATTTTTTAATAAACTTTTGTTACATTTATCGTTTTTTTTTTTTAAAATGAGTTTCCCTTTTCTGTATATTTACGTTAGTTACGTTGTTTCGAACTAAACTATCGGTTTCAATTGAAATTTGTATAAGAAGTTTGAATACTCGGTTAAAATGTTCATTTAAAGAGCGTCTTAAACGTTGATGCAGTTCTAAGTCTCTTAGTTTATAATGTCTATTTTTAAAACTATTTAAAATGATATGTAATGTTGATGATGTGTAATAATACGTAATGATTAGTACTATTAAGGACTCGTATATATTATGCAAATCAAAATTTAAAATAGCCTCTGTTAAAATCATGACCGCGTGGAATGGTGGCATTAATAACAGCCGCAGTTCACCGCGACAATTGGACCAGCCATCCTGTCACCACCCTGTCACCACAATACCCCCAACAACAAATCACCACAATAATGGTAAATCATTAAACAAATTTCGAAAATTTAAAATTTGGTATATAAGTTCGCCATTTTTAAGTAAGAATAATGGATATCGGTGTTAAGGATTCTGTTCATAAGTAAAATACACGATACAGTATCTTCCAATGGGATGTCTCATCGGTTACACTGTACATATGTATATTAATACACAATGTACAAGTTTATGATCAACATAATATTATGTCAAAGATATCACACAAAAACTGTCACAATACGCGCTTATCTTTACTATCAGATGTTGCTGAACTGCGTGTTACTAAAATAAATAGCATACGAAAGACGCTCACACAGAATGTTCCGTACAATATTAAACACTTAGCACTGTATTTAAATAGACTCATTGTCTCTGATTAGATCTGTGAATTATATTTGACAGGACGGCAAAAGGCTATGTCAGAGTTTACTCTACTAGTCTACGAGCCTTGGGTATTAACCTAGAGCCTCTCTATCTGCAACGCTAATCAGTCTATAGTGTAAATATTTATTGAAAGTACTCTATTGCAAAACACATGAATACATAAGAGAACACACACAATATTAGATAAAAGGTACGCAAAGGCGGTCTTATCGCTTATAGCGATCTCTCACAGAGAACCTTTGGTGATGGAAGCTTGGAACGAAAACAGGTAAGTGCAGAAATAGATAGAGAGAAGAGATAAAAACTATAATATAAGAATATTTATACTAAATTATAATAATAGGCTACACATAACTACATCCCAATAATACACACATAATGATATATTATATAAATATAGACTATCAAAATATATATACATAATGTAAATAGTAAATTAACAAGACCAAAACTTACGGCTCATAATGATCTGATAGATATAGCTTACAGATTGATGTTACTATTCAGTTCGAGATGTTTGTACAAAACTCTGGTAAACACCACTGAACTTGTATAATTATAATAATTCATCTTTAATAAGCCTCTTGTTCCGAGCTTCTCTGCTCGTTAGATCTCTTCTGGGAGTGAAAATTCAGAAAATTATATGCGACAGTGACTTTAATAATTGTAAACACGTAAGTACATTGTAAATGAGATTACACGCATCGAAAGGACGTTTCACAATAGGTCGGCCTGGATTTTTTTTTTAAATAATGACGAAATGAGTTCACAAACGTTAGTTATCCAAAAAGCAATATCTAAATTAATGAAACATAAAACATATACAAGTTTATTTTTTTAAGTTATATAATATTTTTTGTATATATTATTACGTATACTTAGTAATATAGAAATCTTTTTTAAGGTGTGCAACGCACGCTCGTGACCTACAGTGACAAAAAAATTACATTATACTATTATGTATCTTTTAAGACTAATACAATAATTGTAATGAGAAAGAAAGAACATGATAGACGACATACAATAAGAAGGAGGCATAAGGAAGCTGCAAACACCAGCAGCAAATGACAGAGCAGAGCAGTGGCAGATTAAAACTTGGATAATATCATAAGTCTTTTCACAATTTTTTGAAATGCCAGTCAAATTAACTAATTTTACTATAAGCCGATTTTTATTGGTCGATGGCATCCGATGACGGAACAGACGACCAATAATCATTCAGTATTTATCAGTTTATAAATGTTTTAAGAAACTAAAGGTTAGTTTTATGTAGACTTAGATTATACTAATTATTACGGAACCCTAAATATATTACACATTTCAAATGATAGGTAGGAAATAGTTGAGCTTGTTATGAGATCTAAGTACTTAATTACTACATTGAGAAGAAATATGAAATAATTCTTGCAAACCACTACAATCAAAGCGAAGCGATTACTTTAATTTGTGAACTAATAACATTAATGACCATATTTTTTAGAAAATCATTTATAAGAATTTACATGTGGAGTATAATGAAACTATTAAAAAAGGTCCTGAATCTTTAAGCCTCTGAAGAGACGGTGGATTCTACCAGGCCTAGTTTAACCCAGAGTATAGGCGTTCGAAAAAGGCCACGCGCTTAGGGGCGCGTCGACGACAATGGTTAAGTCTATTGAAAGTCTAAGCAAGACCATTGGAAGAGCGTCCCAGAAGGTCTCATAAAAATATTTAAAGGGTGAGTGCAGATCGCCAGAACACTGCTTGCACCCGGAAGCTTATTGTGCTTCAGATGGGGCAGTATTCTACCGTTTTTATTACGAGTGTTTTGCGATCAATTGTATCAAACTGTTACGTTTACGTTAATTTCACTTCTCCACTGTCTAATTATAAGTCTAACAAATGTAAGCGTTGATGGAGAAGTCAATCGCGCCTAAGATACGGGCTCTTCTAGTTTAGGGGTTACAGGATGAGTTTGATATGTGATATAATCCAAATAGTAAATCGATATTAATATTTGGCATACTGATCTCGATCTCTCGTCTCGTCGCTGCTAAGCTGCAAATATCCTTAGATATTATAGGTTGGCAAGTAGTACTGTTTTGCATCATTCAAAAGAACATTAGGTTGTTGACTTATATAACTTTGTTATGTCCTTTACTTTTAACGCCGTGTTATTATGACTATTAATATTCATTCTTGTTTATCTCTTGACACACTATATAAGTTTTTATGACTGTTAGACTTCTGGTAGAGTGCCAAATATTTGGCTTAATCCCGGCTGCTGAATTTCGCCTTCGGACATCTCGTCAAAATTCTAAGTTTCACCCGCACCACCTAGATGTCCGAAATTCCACAACAGCGTGAATTTTAAGACATTTTCTGCCTCGCACAACCACTCTGTGGATCCAGTTTTCGCCGGCGGTTTTTCCGAACCGATACGTCTTGGGAACCTTTAAGAAAAGAGCGTACTCCTTCCTTAAAGGCCGGCAACGCACCTGCAAGCCCCCGGTGAAGCAGGTATCTATGGGCGGTGGTCACTTTCCATCAGATGAGCCTCCTGCTCGTTTGCTACCTATGACATAAAAAAAAAATTAGATTTAATCACAGATTTTAACTTAGTTCGTAGTACTTTTAAACTAGTTTGATATATTCTTAACATACGCAAGATAAACTTTCAACCTAACCTCGCTAAGGACAGAATCGGACGACGGACTAGGACCTCTGACTACAATTTCTAAAATCCCTTCAAATTATAATAAGTCTTGGATATCCTTATAAAGGTAAGGTACACATGTACTTTATTAGGAATATAGCTTAGTTATATTTCGTCCGGGTGTAATATAAGCTTTATGTCAATTTAATCCTCATTAATTACATTATTGTTTATATTGTAGACTTCCAAGTGATTAGATACTCTCGTATTTAACAGTTTACAATACTTCTCGGTTTCGAGTGCGCGAATAATTGCTGAAGTAAATTCAGATATTCGGTTTTTTTTTTTTTAATATAGTGTTCGGAGTTTTCAGCCATGTCTATTATTTTCCAAGTCCTCTCCACCAGTATTAGTAAGTACCCTACAGTTTTCTATAGTACCGTCTATGTTTGATGTAATATATTTATGTAGGTATCTAGAGTTTAGTACCGAAACCATTTCATAGATAGAGTATCCCTACATAGTATAAAACAACTAAACAGAGTGATACAGAAGGAAGGTTTATACGTATAAAAAATGCTTATCATAGCCGAGGAAAGCCAAAAATATCAAATTTCCTAGCCGGAAAAAACGAGAATGTATTCCTTTTATGTTTGTTCTTCAATCTAAAGATGTATACAGGGTAGCTGGTAGTTAATAAATGTAAATAAAATGTCAGAAAGTTTAATATTGCGCAATTCTTATTAATATTTAGGTATACATTAAATTTGTACCTACTTTTGTACCAATCAAAATTTAATTTCCATCGTGACATTTCCCTTTTGGTTTTATATTAGATAAAATAATTTCCACTTCGTATCTTAGGCGTAACTTGTTCAAAAGTTATACATAAAATAATTTAATTGCCTCGTTAGTCTCGTGCCTATCATCGCCCTTGGGTTTTTATCCCTTTTGAATTCAATACTTAACTATTACCATATCTACGCTATGATCTTTCGTGCAGCTGAATTGTCCTTAAGATGGATTATACACTAGAGGATTTACTCGTAACAGAACAACAAGCCGATCTAATGTACCAACGAACTGAACCTCGAGGACCACACTCGACGTTTTGCTGAATTTAGAGACCTAGAATCTCTGGGGCATCTAAGGAATGGAGGCATCTAATTTAGAAACAAATAATTATTAAAAAGAAAAATATATATTATACACACATACTTCAGCACAAATTTGTTTAGTGTTGCGGTTTTTTTTTGTATTAGAAATCAAATTTTGGGCCCATCTCTTATGGAGGCCCCGGGGATGCCTCATCATATTATAACGCAAGATAAAAATAAATGAAACATAATAGAAGACACTCAAAACACAAACATATACAAACAACAGTCGAACGGAGTGTCAATCATTCGCAGGAATGTTCCATTAAATAGAAATGCTCGAGAAAGTGATCTAGTCTATATTCACCTTTATGAATAGATGATGATGATGAAAAGTTACCCATTGGCAATTCCTCTAAAATAATACAACCTAATTTATTTATATTTTTAAATGATCTTTCATAATATTTCATAACATTTAACTAATAAATGACAATATTACAATACGTGGTACCCTATATGCCAGTGTACCCCTGAATCCACAGGGGGTAAACTGGCACCCCTCTCACGCTGGATATTAGCGAATAATATAGGATGGTTTAACGTTAGCCTTAAATGGTTTGGATCGATATTCATAGACAATACTTTAATCTATAAACGTAATTTATAATAATGTATTATTGTAATTATAACTCTATGTATAATATTTAGTCAGATTTGAAAAAAATATTATTCGTTAGATAGCTTATCAAGGGTCAGGTACGATCCTGCCACTTGTACATCGCTAGATGGGCCGTAAACCATTGTGCTATTGACGCTTTAAAATTGATTTATTATTTAATAAATATCAAGGGCAGCAGAGAGCAGTAACGCTTAACACAGAGAAACCGCGTGGTGTTAAAGCTTTATAAATGTATATAAAAACTAGATGTCGCTCGAGGCGTCACTTGTGTTTTGGATAATGGTCAACCTTTGTCTTTTTTTGGGGTTCAAAATTTATGTTCAGTAGTGTGTCCATTAAAGCGTAACAGACCGATATACATCACAACTTTAACTTTTGTAATATTAGTATAGATAGATTTATTCAAATTTTAAATTTTATTTCTAATATAATATCGATCAAGCTTGGAAATTGATCAGGAGGAAATCATCTTACTTATATCATAAATCTTGTCAAATATATGTCAAATCACTTAAAAACAGTTAGCAAAAGATCCTTTAGAATTAGTTTATATCCTGACTTAACACACTTGCTACCTAATCCTGATCTACGGGGATGGAAACTAGTATTTAAGTTTTCTAAATGAAGTGCTTTTTTAAATGAAGAGCCGAGATGGCCCAGTTGAGCCGAGATGGCCCAGTGGTTAGAACGCGTGCATCTTAACCGATGATTTCGGGCTCAAGCCCAGGTAGGCACCACTGAATTTTCATGTGCTTAATTTGTGTTTATAATTCATCTCGTGCTCGGCGGTGAACAGGAAACCTGCATGTGTCTAATTTCAACGAAATTCTGCCACATGTGTATTCCGCCAACCCGCATTGGAGCAGCGTGGTGGAATATGCTCCAAACCTTCTCCTCAAAGGGAGAGGAGGCCTTTATCCCAGCAGTGGGACATTTACGGGCTGCTAATGAAGTGTTTAAATAGATACAATTTGCAAATATTTTCAAAGTTTCTTCCAGAGAATTATAACGCAATGTTACTAATAATGCCCATCATGTCTATTTCAGTCAGCTATGTTTGTTTGACGATGGGAATTTTGTTTACGTGGCCATCTTCCACGCTCATCCTCTTCAGCTCAGCCAATACTACGCTGGACCGAGTCATGACCGAAACAGAAGTATCTCTGCTTGGAAGCCTGTCATCCATCAGTGGGATTTTCGTCATACCATTCTCTGGATATATTTTGGATACTTTGGGGAGGAAGAAGGCATGTCTCCTATTTTATATGGCGCAATTGGTGAGTCGCGATGTTTTTTTTACTCTTTACCTATTATACTGCGAATAGCAATCTTTCGTAAATTGTATTATTTTTGTATAAATGATGAGAAATATGACTAAGTCATTATAATTACAAGTTCATATAACGTATCACTTTAAGTACATCTTCAGCATTCCAATGGGAGATTGAGATTTTACTGACAAGGCTTTCACTCTCACGCACGCATCACCTCATCACATAGTCTTCCGCTAAACAGCAATACTTAGTATTGTTATGTTATGGTTTGGAGGGCGAGTGAGTCGGTGTAACTAGAGACACAAGGGACATAAAATCTTAGTTCCCAAGGTTTTTTCATTTTATATTATGTTTAATATTTCTTACAGTGTCAATGTCGAGCTCGGTCAGTATTTGCGGTTAGGTGGCCAATATAAATAAAAAAAAAAGAAACTATAACTATAAAAAAGTATGAGGTCCAAAGAGATAATATTTGAATCTAAATTATATAATTCACTACACATTAGTTGTCGTCCGCAATTGCGCTCGCATTTTAGGTGTCGATAGTCAGATGTTAGACATACAAAATTAGCCTTTGTCCTCTCTTGGAGTTCAAGCTTGCCTCATACCAAATTTTATCAAATTCGATTCAGTGTTTTGCCGTTGGAAGAGCAACAGGCAGACAGATAGATTTACTTATATTTATTCATTATTATTATTTTGTCGATTTCAATTTCTTGTTTCAAGTTCAAATAATCATGGTTACAAGGAAAGGAAGTATTCGATTGTAATATGGTAGCATCATGCTCATCATGGACAGTAAAAGTAAAGTAAAGTAACAGCCTGTGAATGGCCCAGTGCTGGGCGTGCTTCGTCTCCCATTTTTGGAGAAGCCTTGGAGCTTATTCCACAACGCTGCTCCATTGCATTGATACACATGTGGCAGAATTTCATTGATATTAGACACACGAAGATTTCCTACATCGCCGAGTACGAGATGAATGACATTCACAAATTAACTTCATGAAAATTCAGTGGTGCTTGCCTTTGTATGAATAAACATCGGTTAAGATGCATGTGTTCTAACCAGATTGCCATTTCGGCTTCACGATAGACAGTGCTGATATTAATTATGCATTTCATCGTATCATTAAATAATTATTTATTAATTTTGTCATTCGGCAGGTGAGCTGGATTATCATTACAACCTGCAGCAAAGTCGAAGCAATCCTGTTCGCAATGTTCATATTCGGTTTTAGCAGCTGCATGTTTCTCGTGGTACAAATATACGTCAGCGAATTCTGCCAAGAATCTATACGTGGTTCGATGACATCCGGTTCCATTATATTCTACGGAATTGGCATGTTGGTCTCGTATCTCATGGGGGGACTTCTGGAGTACAGATTGATGAACTATATAGGACTGTCCTTGACTGTATTGGGATTTGTCCTGGTCAGTATGATGAAGGAGTCACCGTTGTTCTTAATGAAGGTCGGAAGACAAAAGGTAATCTATATAAATTTTAACACGATATGTGTATGCAAATTATATATGAAAATATTTCTTTTAAATAGTTTTGATTTTTAAAATAATTGTAATTGTATTGATACGTGCCTAATGTCTATATGAATATCAGATACATTTCAGATTAGCTGAAAACCTCTTTATAGTCATAAATAATAAATAAACGATAAAAAAAACAATTTACAAAAAAAAACATTTCAATTTCATTTCGAGTCTATGCTGTTGCTGGTTGAAGAGTTCCTTCATAGAGCTATTTGTATGTAGAATCAGATGCTTGGGACTAAACTAAACTAAACTGTATCCTAAGAGAAAGAAGGTTTAATATAAGTTTGCAAGAATTAACCAAAACAAACAAACATTTTAAGTTAAATAAAATCTTGTAAAAAGCTAAACATGACATAGATAAGTATTTAATAATTATTCGATTTTATTGAACTGGCAACATTTGAATTGACGCGCCTCACAGCGACGCTCGTGTCTACAAGATGTTTTAGTGTGCGTGAGACGGCTAAGAGTAAGGACAGCAAAAAAATACAAATTCGATAATGTTTTTGGCATATTATTTGACATGGAGACGAGAACAGTATATCCTCATCATTAAAACAATAGACAAACATTAGTGACGTAAATTAAATCACGTGTACATGTAATAATAGAACTGAAATCACATAAGTATACAGCATTAGACTTTAGGAGATAAATTATCTTGATAATCTGTTTATTAACTGTTATTTATGCATTATAATATTTAAACAAATTATCAGCTTAGATAAAAATATGCATCATTTGTGAAGTTGATAATATCTTAAGAGTTTCATTAATAAAATAAATATATATACATATATATGTATATTATTTTTATAATAAAATATAGTGACGTAGCATATCTTATACGCGCTACGTACACAAGAGGTAGTATAGAGCTGAGGCGGTGAGTGCTATGGAAACTATGCACCGAAATAATTTACCATTGATGGTTTATAAGATAATTATTATTATTTTCATTATAATATAGTCTTTATTTTCTCCGTAGGAAGCAGCGAAATCGATTGCGTTTTACAGAAGCGCCAAGATAGATTCTCAGGTAGTTCAGGATGAAATGGAACAGATAAAAAGAATACTGAGACCTGATTTTGATGGTCTGTTGAAAATATAAAACCTTTTTTTGCAACCTTTCACACAATATCAATTAAATATGAAAACTAACGCTTAAATTGTGATTTGCAGAAACGCCAGCTGAAGAAAAAAAATTAAATTTAGAAGATGCATCTCCCACAAAAATGTCTAAGTGGCAATATCTGAGTAGGTATTTTGTTTACAATATGTCATTTACATAATTAATTAATGTCGACTCCTCTATTTTTTGAGGAGAGAGTTTGGGAAATATATATTTTACTTTTATAGTAATAGGTATTTTATAGGATTGGCAAATAGATCACCTGATAGTAAGTGCTCACCACAGCTCATAGACATAGGTGCCGTAAGAAATTTCATGCGCTACAAATCTTGGGAATTGAGATGGTCAAAAGCCACTCAAGCGGAGCTTACTTCAAACAGGAAAACAACAATTCTAAGTATTGCTGCTTGGCGCTAGAATGCATGACTACTGGTATCTGCCTAAACAGGTTTTCACAAACCCACAAGTTAAGTTAGTCAATCTAATTTTCCACTGACGATATGTACTTTTATTATATTTATATTACTAATACTTGATAATAACTTATGAAGGCTCAACAGAACTACCATACCATGATCAGCAGTACTTTTCTATAAGAACTCATGTCGTATATCATTCGTGAAACATATAAGTGTTATCATTTTTTCCGTCAATATTCAGGTTAGATATTTCACTATCGTGTACAACGGAGGGTTTCAAGTTCTTACCTTCAAATTCCTCGATATATAAATCGTGGATACGGATTATGTATTAATAATATATATTTTTTATTTTAGAGAAGTCCAAATCAACACAAAAGGCATTATTAGTCTGCATCATGCTCTATTCGTCTGCGATATTTCAAGGACTCATTGTGGTTCAAGTGTACGCCGGCCCTTTGTTTGAACAAGCCTTACCGACCATGTCGTCCACATTGTCCAGTGTTCTGTTAGCTTTGATAAGTGTCGTTGCTGGCTTCATCGCTGCCTATTTCGTTGACCTGATTGGTAGAAGAGTAAGTTACTTTATTAAAATTGTTACATTTTGATTGTATATTAAATTTGTTAGTATTTTTTTATATCCTAGTAGCCTCTATAGTGGGATTCTTTGATTTTAATTTATTATTATTATTATTTATTATTCATTTATATACAGAGTTATTGGTAATTCGACTTATTTCTATTAGGAGGTGATAGACGTTACTATTTGCGATAATTTTACCCCCATACGCATAAGTCAAAAATGCTACTTTAAAAATTTATAAAAAAAAAGTAATAATTAAAATCTATTTTTTTTCTGATTTATAAAAACGATTAAAAGTGGTTATTTATCAATATTAAAACAATAATTATCTAGGTTTCATTTTTCACTTATTTTGAAAAAGGTAAAAAACGTGATAACTCAAAAATGGGTCACTTTTGCAATATGCAATTGGGGTTAATTTTTTTGAAAATAGTTACCCTTATCACTTCCTAAAGGGAACACGTCGAATTACCAATAATCCTGTATACGTAATATGTATAAGTGTATTTATGCCTCTATCTTTGTTGTCAAATGTATAGTGGACAAGTGATAGTTTTTTTTCTTAAATTGTATACAGCGTGTTTTTTTTAAGCTGAGATTGCACTAAAATCCGAAAAATATGTTATCCTATTGATATTCGGTATTAACCGATTCATACTTTCTGATATTATGTTTGCAGCGGCTAATGATCGACGCATCCATGGCGACGGGTGTCTGCTGCATGATCTTAGGGTCACAAATTCAATTCAACTGGGGTCCGAGTTGGTTGACAGCTGTATTGATCTATCTCTACTGCGCTACATACACGATCGGTGCTGGTACTGTGCCATTCGTCATTGTCGCTGAAGTTTTTATGCCTGAGGTACTATACTTTTCTTTTACTAATCCTTACAACCGATGGATGGATCGATTGATTAAGATCTTATATTATTACGACGACCTCCGTGGTCGAACAGTGTGTACACCGGTTTTCATGGGAACACCACTCCGAGTCGATATAGAAAAAGTCCATTAGTTTTCTATGTTGTCTTGGGTCTGGGTGTATGTGGTACCGTCGTTACTTCTGGTTTTCCATAACACAAGTGCTTTAGCTACTTACATTAGGATCAGAGTAATGTATGTGATGTTGTCCAATATTTACTATTATATATTATATTATTATTATTAAATTTACTTACACTTGTACTGGTTTCCCTTCTATTGCTCGGTAGCGATATATATTATGAGTGGTAGTTTGAGTTACCTAAGTATTGATTGCTATAGAATCAGATCAAATTTGAAGAGTCTTCTTCAATCTACTTAAACAAATACATCAATTTTTCGTCAACTTTTTATATTACTGAGTGTAAACGAGACCAAAATTAGAAAATAAGACTGTATATAATTTATGGTTAGTTGTGGGTTAAGAAAAAATATTGTATTAAATACAGAAAAAAAATAAAACTTTATTTATTGTTTATGGTAAAAGTAAAAACTATCAGTTTCGAATAGGAAATATTCTAGATATACGATACGACGGATAAATCAGATCCATCGTCGAATTGATCTTAAATGTAGTAAAGTAAAATAACAGCCTCCTAAATCCCACTGCTAGGTTATGGTCTCCTCTCCCTTTGTGGAGAAGGTTTTGGAGCTTCTTAGTTCCAATGTTGTGGTGCAACAACAAATGTGCCAGAATTTCATTGAAGTTAGACATACGGAGGTTTCCTCACGATGTTTTCCTTCACCACCGAGCACGGGGTTTGGACCCGGTAGAATCGGTTAATATGCACGTGATGTAACGACTGGGCTATCTAGGCTATATAGATGATAAATTTTATGAAAAATCTGACAGATAATGGTAATATTTTTTCAACGATGACAATTATTATTTTCAGGTAAAGAGTTTGACGTCTATGCTGTCGACGGAATGGGCGTTTGTTTGTAACTTCATCGTGCTCTTCATCTTCAATCCTCTTGTAAACAGTTTAGGTTTGTTATTATTCCTTTATTCTATACAAGAATATAAAAATCAAGCTTGTCACGTCAATAATCAAAAGCATGGCCAAAATTTATTTAAAAAAATTTATCAATTAAAATCTATTTATTTCTTCTGTGTTATAAAAAATATTAAGCACTGGTTATTTTTCAATATTAAACCAATAATTATCGGACCAAATTTGAAAACGCGAGACGGAAAACGATATTATTTTTCCAAAAAAAATGCATTAAAACAAAAAAAAAATGTTATGAAACTTGACTGCAGATTGTTTTAGAAAAATAACCGTTTTCTTCGCTCTCCAAAAATGTATACCAACTAGGAACTTATTTCAAAACAACCGAAATAAAATGACCACAATGGACGCTGGTAGACCTATCACATCCTAACGGGAATAAGTCGAATTACCAATAACCCTGTATACTGATTTTTTCTGAACAGCGCTGCAATATCTGGAATAAGGTTTACTTTATTTAGGGCTCAGTCATTTTCAGTTAAGCATTACGCAATTATTTGCGTAATGCTTAACTGAAAATGACTGAGCAATTATATTGCTTAAACATTCATTATCATTTACCAAAACGGGGAAGTCCCTTTATAAAATTAATGATTAAAAAAATCCTTACATTGTTTAAGCTCATTTAACCTAATATGTAAAATATGAAGTCAATTATGCTTGAGTTTTGCTAATACTAAGTACATTTCCATTTGATTTATGAACATTTAATAGTAGAGATGAACTCACAGGGTGAAAATTTCAATTGGCATCATGGTTATTTTCAATGGTAAAATTTTTCCGTACCACAACATGATTCATTTGGTATTAAGAGTTGTAGAAAATATCAGATTATTAAAATTGAAACCCTTGGATTGGAGGCTAGTAACGGAATTATTTAAATAATTTCAGGTCTCGGTGCTGTCTTCTACATATTTTCTGCGTGCTCCATTTTGTCTGGAATTTACTGCCACTTCTATTTGCCGGAGACAAAGGGCTTAACAGTGGACGTCATACAGGAACGGTTTAAGCGTTCGCGGCAATAAATAATTGAAAACCATAATTGTTTTATTTTTTGGATTTCTGTTGTTAGACCTTTGTCATCATTAGTTTTGCAAACGTATTTAGCAAGTTCTGTTTATTATATCACGTGTGTTCTACATTTAAATATTTGTTTCCTTTTTTTTATTCACATCATCTATAGCGCCAAAAGTATATAGTAATATTAGATATTATATAAAATTATGTATATTATGAGATTTCAGTATATACAGTATGTACTGTAAGGATTCATGGTTAAATGTAATATTTATTATCATAAATCTTATTGCACAATAAAATTACACGAAAGGATAACTTGAACTTAGCTTTGGCGAGTGCCAGGTTAACTCTATTTATGAAGATTGTTTCAGCGAGACATTGTGGTTTTATACTATATAAATGAGGCCTGTAACCTTAATCTAAGTTATTGTAAAATAATATCATATATTGATGATGCCACTCTTACATTTCTTGGTAAAACATAAGAGTGTTTTCATACGTTTGACTACTGGATGGCTTCAAATACCCTCACTCACAGAATCCAAATAAAATTCAATACATAACCTATTATATACGCAAAACATATTAATAATACAATTTTACAAAAATTAGTAGTTCGGTCACGTAATCAAGAAAATCACATTAAACGTGACTGTATCTAGACACGCGGTAGCGTGTCAGCCAAGTTCAAGTAACAGAAATGGAGAGCAGTACCGTGTGTAATATTACACGAACCATTTGGAGCCACTTTTGACCACCTCATAGCTCAAAAACTATTTGATATAAACGCGAGATACATCTGTGTTCCAAATTTCATAAACGCATCTCAAACGATAATTTAGATATTAACGTCTAAAAATCGTCATTTTTATCACTGAATGACCTATAGATCAAAACTATAACCTACTTCCAGATGACCTAGAAAGTTCAAATTTGGCATGCAGGTAGATAATTAGGCCAATATAAAAGAAAAAATACTTAAACTGGTAATTTTTTATCATTTTATTATAATTTTTCATTTTACTGGATCTATAGGAACACTTATATACTTAGTTCCTGTAATAACTGTATAAAAAAATAATCAATACTTATGACAGCCGGTCTTAATGTGGATTTTAAGGTCTTCCGGTGAATATATAACAAGTTAAATACCACCTTTAATTTTTTTTAATCCAAATATTTACGTTTTAGTACATATGAGTATAGTCGACTTTCGTATTTATTACGTTATTAACTGGCATTTAACGTACATCAATGGTGCAAAATCATTATAATTAAAAAAAATTAATAGGCACTTCGGGATAAGAGCGTTGCGATAAAACCTTGACGCGGACGTGTCTGAGCGAGTGGCAACCGCACTCATAAGAATTATTTCAATGTCCTCCGATGGAAGATGCCTAGTCTATTCGATTGCATATACTTTGTTTGAGTATACTAGTATACAACAAAAAAAAAAAATAGGTTTCGTGAGACTGTAGTAGAGTATGTATATCGTAACTGGGATGATTTAAGTATGTACTCTAGCCTTATTGCTTGGAAGAATAGTATCGAGCAAGCATGCTGATGTCCGCAAAGGACTGGTGAATGGGTCCAATGGAAAAATAGAGAAGGTACATTGGGACGTCGACAACAGCAATAGCGCACGTAAAATAACAATTCAATTTTAACATAATTTAATTTGCGAACTAGAAGTCAAAACCAAATGTAGGAAAATAGCATAGTTTACCAAAAATCATTTGGTATTAATTTTGTTATTAATAAGAACCTACTAATAATTTATATACAAAAAGTAGTGATATCCCATCAAAAACATACATGTAAAAATGAGAGCCAAGTCCAATATTATGATATAAACCTTGGTTGTTGACTTCAACGACAAAAGAAGTGAGATCTAAATGGGTGCCAAGTACAATGATCCTTCCTGAAATGTTTTTATAACTACATAAAATATTATTTCTTCTTACAACTTAGGATAATATATTGTTGCCTAAGGTCTGACTTGGTTAGTTCTCATATACGAATTATATTATCGCCTTCGTAAGTTCTGAGCCTGTTTCAAATGAATTATAAACACAAATTAAGCACGCAAAAAATCAATGGTACTTGTCTGGATATGAACTCGCAAGTGACTAGTGACTGGACCATGGCAGCTCTTAATGTACATTAATACTAATTAAGCAATACTGAGCTATCCTCCATTCTTCTTAGATGTTCTGAGTTATAATTTGTTACACAAACTACATTTTGTGTTTATAAACATATAAGAACTAATTTTGATTTTATATCTCTTGTGTCTGTTGTTACACTGGGTCACTCACCCTTCAAATCGGAACACTGCAATACTAAGTATCTATATAGAGAGAGTTATAGCATACAGCATATTTATAATATCAGTATGGATATAATTACGAATTATATAGCATATAGCACAATGCACATACAATGGAATAGATAACGACGGCGGAAAAGGGGCGTGACTCCATAACAGAACGTCATGCCTTGTGTCGTCATCGAATACGCGTCGACTTTACCCCCAGAGCGCGCCAATAAATTCACATAAAATATTATAATCCAACTCCATAAAATAGTATAATCCAACTCCATAAAATAATATAATCCAAATCCAACTTGGACATAATTATTTAACAGCTAAATATTATTATTTAAATAAGACCAAAAATCCCCACTGAATAGTCAACAGTGAACGTCAGTTTGAATAGGAATTCAACCGCAATTAATAAAATATAACCAGAAAGTTATATTACTTTAAAAATGTAAAACAAAGTTTATCAAGATGATACATCTACTAAATAAAATAATTAAAATACTTACATAGGAAAATATAAATAATCCAGGCTTATTGTGTTTAATCTACGTCTTATTTATGTTTGCCTGGTAATCAGATCTCATCATCAGTGTTGTTCTATATCGAGAAGTGAATTTAGTATTCATTCAGACAAGAAAGGATAGAGAGTGATAGAATAAAAAAATGTCTGTATTTCGCCAAGCGTATTGCACTCTAATAGGTATTTTAAATTACTTTACTTTGCTTTTAATTTTTTTGATTTTGTATGCACCAGAGTAGGCCAGTTGTAGACTGTTCTATAAGAACTAATTTGTCAATCGACGTAACACTCGATCGTATTCTATTTATCATAAAGTGAAAAATATAATTATAATGTTTAAAGGTTACATATAACGTGATAAAGTGGAACATCAATTGTTAAAGTTTCTTACAAAACAGCTTCGTGATTGTATGTTTTATTAGTGATGACAATAGAATTGATAAAATGTTCTGCGTGTGGTCAGAAATTGATTTAGATATTTCTGTGAATGGGAATTGCCATAATCTTAAATCAGTCGTCTCTATATATATACTAACATATAAACTACGTATATATACATATGTCGATATAATATTGCATGATTTAGTGTTCGTAGACGTCAACCTTGAAGATGTTTTACAAGGAATATTGAAAATTTTAACAATTAGTCAAAACAAACGTGTCCAATTCTAACTGTATCGACTAAAGCGTATAGATTACTAGCTGCACCCATTGCTTCGCTAGCGTTGAATTCAGTTGGTGAAAAAGTTCTTCAAGTCCTTTCATACAATCCTTCAGCTCCAACTTTATCCATTTGTGGTATAAAAATATTATATATCCGTCCTTGGGATTCACGCTTCGTTTCAAATTCATCGAAATTGATTCAGCCGTCTTTATCTATATCTTATAGAGTATGTAACTCTGTTTTACTTCAGTGCATTCCTTAAATACTGACGACATGGTTCAACGTTACTCATTATAATATAGTTTAGTATCCTCATCCGAATAACAACGAACTACATCTATATTTGTATAATAGATTAAAATTTAGGGTAGTAGTTTGTTTGTAAATATAATTAAAATGCTTACAGTATTGGTACTAATATTTAAGATATTGGTCGAATCTATTTACTGAGACTGGAATGCCTTACAATGCATTTTATGCTCGTATCCTAAAACTATGCACCAAAATAATATATGAATATAAATCTGTATAAATTATAGTTTTTTTAATCTGGAAAATACTAAAATCTAACTTTCGCCAATATTATAAATTTGATGACAACTTCGTCATTTTGTTTCAGTATGTTTACTCACCTTCAACATAGGTCTCATGTTCGCTTGGCCGTCATCAACAATAAAGTTGTTCTCATCGACAAACACAACTCTAAATAGACCAATGGGTGAAACGGAAATGGCACTATTCGGCAGTTTATCCTCAATAGCAGCATTGATCAGCACTCCTCTCTCTGGGTTCCTGATAGATGTTTTAGGGAGGAAAAAATCATGTATTTTGTTTGCTTTGCCACAACCAGTAAGTATAAGGGCCTTTATAACTTTTTTAGATCGTAATACATATAATACTATTTGTTTACTATTGATGTATCGAATCGGCATATATTTTTCCGACAACTTCAACGACCATCGTCAAATTTAGTCAATTTATACAAAAAAATAAATAAATAGTGCACCTGGATCATCCTCCTGAATTACTCCATCCATTGCTGAAAACCATATGATTATTAATTCAGTAATTTGTCGCGTACAGATAGACAGATAGACTTGGACTTTTTATAATATGTAGTGATCCAAGTAGGCTCTTAAAAACTCTTTTGAATTATCGTTACACAAGTTTACTATTATTATTATTATTCAAAGTAATTACCGAAATGTTTTTGATTTTATGTTTTTTGTTTTAGATTGCGTGGGCTTTGGTATCAACAACTCCAAGAGTCGATGTTATTTTAGCATCCATCAGTATTTCAGGATTGGGTGGATGTATGTTCATGATAGCACCTAATTTCATCAGTGAATTCTGCCAAGAAACAATTAGAGGGACTATGACATCTGGAGCTATTATTTTCTATGGAATCGGTTTAATGGTGTCCTATATCTTGGGCGGATATTTGAGTTACCAGATCATGAACTACGTGTGTTTAACGATATCAGTTATTGCTGTGGTGTTAATCATAATCCTGAAGGAATCCCCTACTTATCTAATGAAGAAAGGTCTAGATGAGGTGGGTTTTATCATCCTTAATTTTTTACAAATAAAATAAAATCCTTATCTTATATATAATATTCTTTTGTATTAAATAAGTATATGGACGATAGTTAATTTAAAATAAAATACTAAGAATTTAAAATGTTGAAAAGTGGAAATCTGGAAAAAAAACATAACAGCAAAACAGTTCACTGATTTCTTTTCCGTCTGCTCCGTCCGGTCTATTTATAATCCTGGAGCTAGAGACTCCCTTCGGGATGTTTTTAACAAAGTACACAAGTTTTTTAACAAAGTATAATAAAAATATATTATTTACAACAATATTATTGTAACTTTGATGGGATCAGTGATAAAATCATTTTATGTGCATGAGTGCAAGTTTCCGACTCCGCAAAGTCAATAAATACTACTTGGGTCAAGGTATCCGTTTCTATAATAAAATTCCGCAGATATATTTAGCTTTGCTGATTCATAAATTAAAATATTTAAAAAAAAAAAACATTAATAAAAAAGCATGTTATTCAATATAGGATTATATAGATGATAAAAGGGCGTGGATCTAATACTTATTGACTTCCAGGCAGGATATATTTTATACATATATTATATAAGTATTTGGCTAACATAACTTTGTATTTAAATGTTGAAAAAGGGTAAATACTGAGTTTCTCGCCGATTTTTCTAGGTAGAATCTACATTCCGAACCGGTGGTAACACTTAATATTAGAAACTATATTAAGTGTTACCACCGGTTCGGGAATTACGATTCAAAAGTGCTTGTAAAAGCCTACTTGAATAAAGTATATTTTGATTTGATTTGATTTGTTACCAGGAAGCTGCGAAATCGATAGCGTTTTACAGATCAACTAGTCCTAACTCAAAGCTAGTGATGCAGGAAATGGACTTAATAAGAAGAACCCTTAACCCGAAAATGGATGGTAAGATTTTTTTTTGTATTAATTGCACACAGCACAAATAATTATGCCTTTTTTTTTGCTGGAAAAACGCGTTACGTTTTCCCTCCACACAAAAGTGGCGGTACACCGAGATACCCACTAAAAAACAAGCGGTACCCTCTCCGTCTCATCGGCGGGAGCCACGGGATCGCTTTCGCAAGCTACTGTGACGCCCTGACGGTCGGACCGCCTATGCGGGCCTCCAAGTCCTAGGGGGGAATCCCGGGGTACTAAGAGCCCCCCTAGCCCCTGAGGCGCCTATTGAGGCGGGAAGAGAAGGTGCGCATAACGCTTTTTCCTCCTCCCCGGTCGTCTTCGACGGAGCGGGTCTGCAGCGGCATCCTCTTCCTGCTCCCGCTCCGCGGCTACAAATAATTAAGCCTAAAAATGTGATTAGTAAATTGAGTAAAAATCTTACGATGACGATCTCATAGTGGACAGAAATCTCCTTCTGATATATATTATATTTTATTTCAGATATTTTTTTTGGTGTCTACTTGATTATCTAGCGGGTTAATTGCCAATATATTAGAAAAGGACCAGAAAAAGTCTTTATAGCAAACAGACTAATGAAAAATTACAGAGTAATTAAAAAAAAAAATTAAGTTTTTTTTGCAAATGCATCAATATTGTGCAATGTACTCTGTAGATATAAATCTAACTGAATATTAGATTTAAATTTCTTTGTTCCTTTTCTAGAAAAAAACTTAAAAAAGTCGTTCCTACAATTACTCTCTAGTCAATAAAATTAGGCTTCTTATTGACTCTGTATAAACAGAAAGTAAACTCCACGATAAAAATTAATCTATTAAAAAATACCTTATTATTAATGTTATAAAATCTTTATTATAATGTAGTTTAGTGACGTTTTATGGTAATGAAACAAGTGAACGTTATAAGTTTAAACAAGATTTAAAGATAAGACGAGATACACGAGTATATTAAATTTATTTCCAAGCAACGATTTCAACACACACTAATCAACGCTAATGAAAAAAAATCAATACAAGTAACGTATTCAATATCGAAGCAATTTGCTTATAAAAAAAAAAACAAGAATTATAGATATTAATTTTGTATATCACATCGGTGAAACGACGACGCATTTATCTTTGCGACGATACAAATCTTAAGAGGTCTTAAGGACTTACGACTTTTGGCTATTAATAATAGTTGATTACACAGGATATTATGATATGGGATATATACTAATTATGAACTTGCTAATACTGTCAACGAAAGGCACCAAGTACTTAACTGCACTGTTTGTTTGATTGTTGGTTTTTTTATGGCATTGGTTGGCGTACGAGCATATGGGCCACCAGACAAAGGCGCTTTAAGAAATATTAACCATTCCTTCACATGTGCGCCACCAACCTTGGGATTAAGATGTTATGTCCCTTGTGCCTGATTACACTGGCTCACTGACCCTTCTAACCGGAACACCACAATACAGAGTACAACAATAGAGAGTAGAGTAGTGTTATTTGGCGGTAAAATATCTGATGAGTGGGTGGTACCTATCCAGACGGGCTTGCACAAAGCCCTACTACCAACTAAACCAGTATCAGGATCATGTAAATTATTAATAATGAATACAAAATAATGTTTGTACGATTATCGTGTAAGCTTTTAAGTTCACAGCCTTAAAAATAGACCAGATAAGATATCTTTCTTTGCTGTTTTTCCTTCAATAAAAACGTCAATTTTTGCGTGCGACCCGTGCGAAATCGAGACGGGGAATTACCTTAATATTTTAAATACTGTTCTATTTCTTAAAAAAAATATATATATCTGCGACTGCCCCGTTGGTTTGATGGATAGATAAGGCTGCATATCTCGAGGTCATGGGTTTAAACTCCAAGTCGGACCGATTAATGGTTTTTGGGTTTTTCTATCGAAAAATTCTTAAGATTCACATGATTTGTCCGGAGTTTCCAAGTTGTATGTCCCGTGCTTCGGTCACAGCCGTCGGGCCTGGACCTGAATTCTTTCCGGTCTGGTTTTATTTGCTGTCCCATCGGATTTTAAGAGTGCCTGAGTTTGCGCGTACTCTTATATTTTATGTGTAGTTGACTATTCTCCCTTGACAGCCATCATCAAGAACAACATAATCATATATTATGTTCACGACCTCCGTGGTCGATTAGTGTGTACACCGGTTTTCATTGGTATGCCACTCCGAGGTCCCAGGTTCGATTCCCAACCAAACCGATGTAGAAAAAGTTCATTAGTTTTCTATGTTGTCTTTGGTCGTGGTGTATGTGGCACCGTTGTTACTTCTGATTTTCCATAATACAAGTACTTTAGCTACTTACATTGAGATCAGAGTAATGTATGTGATGTTGTCCAATATTTATTTAATATTTATATTTATATATATCTTTAGGTCGACTTAACCTATGAACTAATGTCTTCCATAACACGTGTTAGCTGAAACATTGTGAGAATCGATGTGGTTGTGTATTGCATTGTAAGATTTCAGAGAAATAATATAATTTTACTACAAAATTTTCCTTAAGGTAAAAAAATAATGACACTGCGAGAATTCCAAACTAACAAGACAAAAGTAAATTTGTAATCGTGTTTAATTGTTTTCGTTATATTAATTAAGATTAGATTTGATGACATATATAAATAGTTCCCAAACAATATTTGCATTACAAATATGCAAATCTTTAGAGCGGGGTACTTAATTTCTATCTAAGATTTGTAAGCGTATAATTAACTTGTGTGACGTCGCGACGTCAAATTTAAAGTAACATCTTGTAAATATCCGACTGCTGGTCTAAGGCCTCTAAGCTTTTTGGAGATTATTATACCAGGCTGCTCCAATAACGGTTGATGAATTCACCTGTGGCGGAATTTTATTGAATTTAGACACGCAGGATTTTTCCTTATGATGTTTTAATAAAAGAAAACATCGTGAATAAACTGCCTAACCGAAATTAAAAACACTAATTAAGCATATGAAAATTCAGTGGTGCTTGAAACCTGCAATCATCAGTTCGGAAGTACACGTTGTAACCACTGGACCATCTCGGATATCTTCGAACGTGCAATGTCAAATGTTCTTTTAGCATAATATTCAAATTTAATAATAAGGGCAAAAGCTACCAAATCACCCATAAACATCAGCAGTGTTAATATCAACCACCCGCTACTGAATGAACTAAGATTTTATCTCTCGTGTCTGTATAACTCAAGAATGTAAAAATTGCTGTTTGACGGTAGAATGTGTGAATGGTGGAGGGTATCGACTCAGATGGTTTTGCACATCGTACTACCATAAAATATAGTTTAGCCGCTCAACTGGTACTTAACTAGTTAGTATCTAGTATCTCAAATCTTATGCATTGGATTTAAACGACAGTTGAATGACAGCTACGGATTAATAAAATTAAAATAAGAGACGGTCGGCGTTTCCATTGAAAAATATAAGTATTCATAAAAGGGAAGTTAAAAGTTTGAAGAAGAATATCACGCCATAACTTTTTAATCAAATAATATGGTTACATTTCATTGACAGTTTGTTAATGAGGGTTTTTTTTTATAGACGTAACACCGGAAGAAGAAAATTTAAATCCCGAATTGCAAACTAAGAAGAAATTGTCCGTCATTCAATTTTTAAGTAAGTATCATAGAAACACATCATATTTTTACTTTCATTTTTTCATATGCTTGACATTGATTCATTTAAATATTTATTATTACTAAAGTTATTTGTAGCTTTCAGTGTTGTTAGTATGGTACCCTAAGGCGGTTGCTGAATATCAGCGTTGAACTTTGGGCGTCGGTGTATTCAACATACACCCCCGAGTTTCAACATAAGCTGTAGACATTTAATTATTATAATATATTGTCTCCTTTCTTAATAGATTTTCATTTAGCCGTGTGACCAAATAAAGTTATAACAATTACAATTTTATTTCCATTTCAAACAGATAAATTTATTCTGTGAGATTTGTCAATTTCTTTTTCGAATTTCGAACACTAAACACACGATGGCTTATAGGACGTGAGTGAGAATGATTTCATCTGAAATCAGAATGAGAAATGATGAGTAGAATAAGGTGGTTAAGCCCATTTTGAAATTGCTAGTTTTTTAGACAGCTCTAAAATTATTATTATTAATTTCATCAACGCTTTCCGCATCAGGTAATCCTTTTTCGTTGAATGGTTTGGCCAATGGTTACGCCATCTTTAAAAAGAACAAAATATCATAAATAACATAGTTGGTATTGGTATATTGGTATCCTACTGGAATATGTCAGAGAAACTGCTGCATTTGTCTACTATGTCGCCTATAAGTTGGCTATGAAATTATTTCATGTAGCCAAAATTCAGTAAAGAGGACCTTAAGGTTATTTGGAAACAAGTAAATACAGCAGTTAAATATTATGTCGTTATTTACAGAAAAATCTCAATCGACACGTCGAGCGTTGATCCTAGTTTTGATGACATACTTCACGACCATCTTCCAGGGTCTTGTCGTGGTTCAAGTTTATTCAGAACCAGTTTTCGAAGAAGCCTTACCGAGTATGTCGGCGAATTTGGCGAGTATTTTGTTCGCATTGACGAACACAATATCTGGTTTTGTTTCTGCGTATTTGCTGGACTATCTAGGAAGAAGGGTGAGATACAATGTTGCATATTTCTCAAAAGGTTTTACCTTATTAATTGATACACTTCCATTTCTATTGTTACAAATCTCGCTGTTTACTTAATTAAGACGCTTTGATATTGTAAGCGCACACATTCAAGTGGTTTTATTTTCTAGATTACAAATTAATTCCTGTTAATCTCATTTTGTAATTAAAATTATAAGATACAAGGAGTTCACAATTGAAATAGCTTTTAAATCGTCCATTACACACAAATTACTTTGACTATGATAAATTAATTAATGTAAATTCTGAATATGACGAATTGATATCAAGCGTATGTTTATAATGTTGAAAATCAATAAGCCTCTTTTGATTATAACTTTTTGACTCATGACTATGACCTTGAAAGGGGACCTTTGTAATACAACTAGTTAACAATATAATAATCAAATGATTTTTTTAAATTACAAAACAAAAAGAAATTAGAAATATCCCATATTTTGGGTGACCTCTCTGATTAAGGTGTCAAGGCATATGACATTAATTATATTAGTGAATACGTTGCAAAGTATGAAATTTCCGTTCTGATTGTAGCTCTGTTGTCTGAGCTCCTGGTATTGTTACTAATACTTGACACTTTAATGTATATTTATATGATAGCATAACTAATATACATACAGGACAAGAATGATCTTAGAAGTTAGTAAGTTTACCCGAATTCTTAAATACTTCTGTGACAATTTACTTCTTATTTGTCTTTCAGCCTGTGTCCATTTATTCGTCAATAGCATCAAGTATCTGTTGTGTGGCTCTAGGAGCACAAATACATTTACAATGGGGTCCTCTTTGGTTGACTGGGGTACTCTTATATGCCTACTGTATAACGGCTACGATTGGAGCCGGTACTGTGCCGTATGTAATTATCGCTGAACTGTTCTTGCCTGAGGTTAGTTACTCTTTGTTATCATAATTTCCTAGTACTTTATTTATTTTTTAATAAACCGTAAACAACTCTATTTAAACGTTTGTATCGACTGAGGACCATTACCTATGTATATATATAGCTATAGCATAGTAGCGAATTGATTAAGAGACATTATTATTATATGACTCCCTCGTTGATCTAGTGGTAAGATATAAGGCCGCAATCCATAGGTCCTGGATTCAAGCCCGTGGTCGAATCGATAAAAAGATGTTGAGGTTATTAGTAAAAAATAGTCAGAAGAAGCTCAGATTCTGTTGTAAAAGAGTGTACACTCCCTTGCCTCGCAAAGCACGTAAAACTAATGGGCCTGCATCTGAACTCTTTCTGGTAGTGTCAGATTTGCCATTCTATTAGATTGTGAGTGTGAAGAAATACAGAGTGCCCCTGTGTTTGCGTTCACCTTTGTAAAGCCTGCGTAGTTGTTTGGTCTCCCTGGAATTTGCTTGAAATCAATCTGGAATGAGGACCATGTTGTGAGAAAGGTTTTGAGAATGGATATGGATGATATAGAGGTAGGAGACGACCAAAGAAACGATGGATCGATTGTGTAAAAGACGATATGGTTGGAAATAATGTTATTTGTGAGATGACGTCCGACGGAGAAGTATGGAAGAAGAAGATTTGGTGCGCCAAACCCAAGAAAAATTGGGATAAGGGCAGGAGGATGATGACGCTCTAAATCAATCAGGCTGACATAATTATGTTATATTATTAAGGCAAAGACATGTATATATAAAAGTTAACACATCTGATAAAATGATAATCACAACGCCGTCTGTAATTAGCGATTGAATTTTCAATTTTTACGGATAATTTAAATATATATCCTTATTCTTTTTATTTCTAGGTCAAAGGAATAATGACGATGTTAACCGTCCAATGGGCGTGGATTTGCAACTTCATAATACTCTTCATATTTAATCCCCTGAACGCAGCGATTGGCTTGGGACCGGTGTTTTATATATTTGGAATATTCAGCTTATTGTCGAGTATTGTCAGTTTTATATATTTACCAGAAACGAAAGGACTCACAGTTGACGTCATACAGACATTGTTGGTTAAAGCGAAGAAATCAGAGAAGGCATAATAAACAAATGAAAATAAATCTATAATAGACCTGATATTTAAAAAAAATAAATAAAACGAATGTTTTTATTGCTCAGATTCACAGGTCATAGTAATTTCCTTTGCCATGATTCGAATTAAAAAAAAAAAACGATTGAATTTTTTATAATGTTTCTTATAATGAAGATTGAAATCGTTAACATTATTATAGCAAAATCATGACCGAGCTGCTCCGTCGTAGTATAAAAGTAGGCTAGTTTCGAGCAGATGCTACTTAATAGCATGTAAAACATTACAGCACCAGGAATAAAGGAAGGAAGAAGGAATAGAGAGCAGTGTGCTCAAAAGTTCGCAAATTCTAAGCGTGTTATTTGTGAGCTTGCTTTTTTTGGAATTTATTTTCAATTCGAAGTTTTTTTTTAAAGACGAACTAATGATATATGTTGATAAGTGGTCACCTTTACATATTTTAATAACTTGTACACTGACGCACTCACCATTCAAACCGGAATACAAGTAATTATCCTTAGTCTGAGATTAACCCGTGAGACGCTGATCCAGGTGAGCCAGTAAAGTCCTATCATATTTCATCAAAAGAAATAAAATCAATGATAACAGAATTGGCTAATTCGTAACTAACCAATGGAATATTTTCTGAATTACGTGTCATAGACAATTCTGTATCCGGAAACAAAAATAATAGTTACTTGGATATAGTAACCGGTCATAAGTCAACGGAAGTCAATCGAACCATCTATTAATAAAAAAATAACATCAATAGCTTTGCTAACGGTACTCATAGGCGTTAATTGACGTCACCTGGTACTCCATTCCAAAAGGTCTTATCATAACGGTTTTCGTTGCGGTAATTTGCGTTATTCTTATTTGTTAAAAATTTTATTTCTTTTTAAAATTGTAATAGTTATGTGATGTAAGGCGATCGCTCATTAAATTATAATATTTTGAGACCTATTTAGAAGTTTGGATGTTTTTTTAATTAATTATCTGTGTGTATAAAAGCAGATGATTCGCCATCGTAACGCCATCTATCGAAAATATTATAAAAAGCCTTATTACAATTGTATTCATCAGTTCGATTCATCAATATTCACTTCGTATTTCACTCGTATATTATCGACTTATATGATACGCTATTATGATACGTGTAGCCTATACATTTTGTAATGATAATACTCAATGTCCAATAACATTTTGATATTTCACGCTTGTGTTCTGGGGTGAGTTTGATCCTTCTTGCAGAGCAGCTCTACAGATTAACATAAACATTAAAACTGGTTTTCGTCTAAAACGTGAAATTAAATTGAAATAAAATAACTGTTAATTAAGTACGATGAAATTTATTCAAAATAAAATCTATATAAACCTATTTTTCGTTTGCTTTTTTATCTAGTTACCTGTTATTATTTTTGATCTGTGCCAATAGTAGAAATTTTAACGGTATCAAATTACATACATGTACATTTAAACAAGATATTGTATATTTTTTTGATAAACTAAACAAAAGATACTTTAACTATTTAAATGATAATTTTAAGTCCGTCCATCCCGGCTTCGTACATCCGACTTCATTCCCTCCTTTAAGTTTAAATTTTCCAATATTCCTTCCAAATCCGATAAAATCCGTCACGAAAGGAACTGTGCTTAATTCTAAGTCAATCGGCCAGTGCCAGTGTAATCACAGGCACAAGGGACATAACATCTTAGTTCCCAAGGTTGGTGGCGCATAGGTGATGTAAGGAATGGTTAATATTTCTTACAGCGCCTTTGTCTATGGACGGTGGTGACCACTTACCATCAGGTGGCCCATATGCTCGTCCGCCAACCAATGACATAAAAAAAAAAAAAAAAAAAAAAAAAAGAAAAAAAAAAATCGGCCTTTCGGAGATTATATACAAATATTTCTCTAATCCCCTTTTTCTATCTACTATATCTATGACATAAAATTGATATCTTTTTTTTCAGCGTATCGCAGAGAAGATTTTACATACATACAATATAATTTGACGTATAACGTAGCCATGGCTAGGTCTACTAGAATATATAAAGTGCTTTTTTCCTCTGTTCGTCTATCACTTGAATACTAATGAACTTATGTATGAATTGTCAGGTTGTAGTCTATTAGTTTGGTTTTTCTTTCCACCGTTTCTGTCAAGCGAAGTCGGCGGGTAACAGTTATTATATAAAATATGGAAGGGAATTATTTCGGTCTTTATCTATTTATATACTATAATTTCAATGAAAAATCTCTTGCAATAATGTTTGTAGTACAACTCTTTGTGTGTACCGTGATATGTTATAAATTGAAGTCCCCCCTTTGCGTATGTCTGTATATACATTCGTGTTGAGATTAATACGAGCGTATAAACGTAGTAAGTACATACGCATTATATCCGGATACAGATTTTCTACGACGTACTGTGTGGATATTCATTTCGTTTTCTACCACAGAGTAATAGATCTCTCTCATTGAATAGCCTGAATACTTTCATAATAACATGTCGCATACATTTTTAACGTTTTCAATAAAACATTTTATATCTTATGTTAGAAATTAGTCATAGGAGACTTAGCTCCGCTAATATGTTGTTAGGATAGTTAGACTGATAACTGATAGTGATACTGCTCGATACAGTAATAAGACATTAGCAAAGTATACTTATCAAGCAGTAATCGACGCGTTTACCCGGAACCGTTACACATCCGTGAGTATGGCGCCTGGAGTTCTCTGGGAGGATCGCCTGCGAGAACGTTGCCACCGTCCACGACACCATCCAGTGTCCTCGTATGACAGCTGAGAGCGTTCACCCAGATAGTTGCACTGTACCGTACGGTGTGTTGTTTTGGGCTACACATATTGAAATTATTTACATTCTTAAAAACGAGCTCTGATCTATCGAAAGAGTCCGATCTATTTATAATCTCAGGAGCTCGACGAGCGAAGCCGAGAGCGACTACTAGTTATATAATTATACAAAAAGTTTTAATAATATACGATTATTTTAATGGTACGTCTAGAGTACAATGACTTGTATTGTTGTGTTTTGGTTTGAAGATTGAGTTAGCCAGCGTAAATACAAGCATGGGGTACAGAACATCTTAAGTTCTCAAGGTTGATGATGTGAGGAATAGTTAATATTTCTTGCAGCACTAATATCTACGCTATAATTCGTCCGCCAAAATTGTACGTCCTGCGATTGCAAATGTTATTATGGAGCCGCGAGTACAATAGGTACGTAATTATTATCCTGGTTACACAAAAGCATCAGTTGAGCCTCAACGCGGAGCATACGACAATGTCTAGTAACAGTTTGTTTGCATTGTGGAATGTTATTCGTTCGTGAACAGAGGAGAGCGTGCTCTAGGAATTAAAAAAAGAGTTATTTTTTACGAACATCAATGGGAGTGGGCTGTCAATTATTTTTCTTAATTATTTTGGACAGGCGGATAGAATTGTTTCCACAGTGTTTAATCTGTTCTTAACCCTAAACGGTGGTGCCTATAGTGCTGAGATATGGTAACAAAAATTAAAACTTCGTCAAAACTGGTGTTTTTTCAGATAATATACAAACTGTAATTGAGTATAATTTAATCTTCCCTGAAACGAACTCATATTTTGAAAGATTTATATGTCCCTTTGTTGTTGATGATAAACAAAGGAAGTAGTCGATTTTATGTCTAACATAATAAGGTTCACAATCGCATGATTTTTTGTACTAAATGTCCCAATCATAATTATTGACAATACAAAATGTTACATTCGAAAATGAACCTTAACTTCATTATTTTTAGGACCCTATTTTATTGTAGTGGCATTAAAAATACTGGTACGTATTTCAAAGGATAATAAACTCTGCTGTGACGCAATAAAGGTTATTTCAAATCGTACAGCTTTATATGCTCTGGCGCCGATAACCGGTGTGAGAGCGGGGCCGATAAACTTCTTAGTGATGTTAGTGACTGTATCGATAAAGAAATAAAATATGTAAAAAAAGATGCTACTTCATCGGCGTAATTAAAAATAGTTT
This sequence comes from Vanessa atalanta, assembly GCF_905147765.1. Classification (NCBI taxonomy): domain Eukaryota; kingdom Metazoa; phylum Arthropoda; class Insecta; order Lepidoptera; family Nymphalidae; genus Vanessa; species Vanessa atalanta. The sequence continues at coordinate 1,268,022 of NC_061894.1, read as the reverse complement.
TTAATTGTACGCAAATATTTAATTACAATAAAATTATCATGATTATTGAAATAAATGTGATTTTTCTCCTTTTTTCACTGCTTGTATAAAATTCAATCACAAAAATTCACTATTTAAATTTGTAATAAAATAAACATTGTAAAATAAGATAAGATAATGAAGTTAACATTATAAATTTCAAATAAACAAAAAACATTAAATAATGCTACATTATTAAAATAAAATAAATGTAAACGTACTGATTTTGCTACACTGTGACAACGATTTTGCATTCATTGTCGCTATTAAATATGAATTGTCGCTAATTTGAGCATAAATGGCAAGTACTAATTAGATTCTGGATTACAATCTCAAAATCGGTGATCCATAATATTCATGACCAGATTGTGGACAAACTGACCAAATACCATCTAACCAGCTAAGGAATTAAGAATCCCACGAAGAGAAAAACACCAGCAAAGACAAACTCCGAGTCAATGAGAAAGACGTCGTTGAGTTCAATCCAAACTTTTCGATATCAATCTAAAAACCAAAAATTCAGATTGCTTGGCAATAAAATGTAGACACATTAAAATAACATAATTAGTATTAGAAATGATATGATATAATAACGACAGGGACGTCTATAGAGAAATTATACATAAGAAAAACAAAAATTTTGAAAGATCTCGCATTAAGATTGATCAAATTTTGAAAGATCTCCCTGTTGGATTTACTTGGTCAGTCACCAGATGTAAGTGTGATGATGCAAATAATGTTATTCTGTAAGAGTTCATTGCGTAACTTACTCGTGATATGGTAACTATTGTAGCAACCGAACACGGTGATACGCTATTTTCAATCGAGCATCTTAAAAATTTCATAGTTAAGAGAGTCAATGTCACTTTTTGCACTGAGTTTTAAGTTTGTTTTGCTGTACATTCGAGAAAATACACAGCAGAGTTATTATTGGATTAATATGTATCATATATGCTGATCAATTCTATTAGTGAAAAACGTACTTTCTCGTACATATTAATTTATTTGGTTAATTTTGATATAACATTTTGTTAATTTTTTGTTATTAATGAAACAATACATTAAAAAGCAATCGATGGATCTTTGTAACCTCTTTACTAATATTATACATGGAAAAGTAGCTATGTCTGACTATCTGTTCTATCTGTTTCGTAGCTATGTCCGACTATCTGTTGCTCTTTCACGGCCAAGCCACTGAACCGAATTTGATGAAATTTACTATAAAGAAAGCTTGAACTCAAATAACTCCATAGGTTTTTTCTGCCTAACGACCACCTTCTAAAAGGCGAACGAAACCGCGAGTAACAACTAGTTCAATAAAAGTTATATTATCATGCTTGCAGTTTTGTTTACCTTTTCGGTCTTTGATTAAAATGAAACAGATATCTGTATCTATACATCATATCTATCAATAATAGATATATCATATCTAATCAATCAATAAATTATGATTCAATGGGGAAATGCTGCTATCATTTTGCTACCATTTCACGTAATCATGATTTGTACGGTAGCTTTTTTTTTAATTTTGATTTGTATATACATATTAAAATAATCATAAATATATATATGTATGTAATATGTACAAAAACTTGTGACTGTTTAATTTTTAACTCTTATATAAAATAAACATGGAAAGAAAAATAAATGCACCTTTGTTATTATATTGTTATCTCTAATATGACGAGAAGATATGTTGTCATCTCCAAAACAATAATATGATGTTAAGTCTCACTGCAGGGCTTATGCCTTTTTTTTTTTTTTTTGTTTAACGAGGAGGAAATGCATTTACGCATGCCGCCCGGTCGGGGGACCGGGACGGGTATGTGGGACTCAACCGGGAACTAATGCCCCGTGCCAGGGCACGCTAGTGCTAATGCCCTGTCCTACCCACTAAAACCATCCTCGGGTTTCCACCATGCCGCCGAGTGGTGAGGCCACGGGATCGCCAAGGGCATGCAACCGCGACCCCACCAGCGGCAGCCGCCGTAAGGCGGCTGAATATACATGGAAAGCGCGCTTAGTGCGCGCCTTCCTCCTCATCCTCCACGCGGGAATGTGGCGAACTCCCCCGAGTCCGCCACTGGAGGCTAGGCGTCAACGAAGCTGACGCCCTGCGGCGGATAAGATGGTAGGCTCCGCCGCAAACCGCCGGTGTAAAACACCTGGGAGGCTCGAGTAGCGAGCCCTCCCACTCCCTCCTAGCCAACGAGGCCACTCACATGGTCCGCCCTGACGCCGATCAGGGACGTACCAGGAGCAGCCCCGCGGCATCCCTCCCGCCAGTCTTAGCCGTGGCCGACGATCAAGCTCAAGCCGGCCCCGTTGGCAGGGCTTATGCCTGCTCTTCCTTTAAAGAAAATGTTTTAAAGCTTATTCGACATACAAATGTGTCAGAAATTCAGGTTTCCACGATGTTTTCGTTTACCGCCGAACACGAGATAAATAATAATATAGTATAACATTGTAAGTGTGTATTAAGCACAAGAAAATTCAGTGGTGCCTGCCTAGGTTTGAACCCGCTATCATCAATTAAGATGCTCACGCTTTAACTGTCTTGGGCCATCTTGGTTCGGCATATTATATGGTTAAAAAAACTTAAAATAATATATTAAATTTAATATAATTTAAATCAGATTCTAATATTCTTTAAATAATATCAAGTAAAAATATTTGTCACTATCATAAAAATAATTACATAGACTATTATCATTGCTAAAATTAATTACAGGAATTTAAATCTAAAGATGTCTACAGTAACAAAGAATTTGTTTTGAATATCGATAAAAATATAACAAATTAGTGAACCATCGACGATACTCATCGATGTTTTGACATCACTATGACACAATGATCTCCACGGTCAGTAGTGTCGTTGCTTTTGTTCAACAGGCTGACTTTTTAAAGTTATTCAATTTGTGGTACATAACGGTAAATATTTAAATTTAATTTGTATATAGTAATATTTAATGATTTTTAATATTAATTTTCAGTGTTAATCAAAAAAATTCATTAATAATATTTAGTCGTCTGTCTCATAATAATTATTTTATTAGTGAAATTATGTTTGGTTTTTGGTTGTTTATAATTAATTTTCGCGGTTTAAATTATTGAACATGAATTAGGAAGGTATTATATTATATGTTTACATATAATTATTATTTTAATAATTAAATAAATAATCTTAATAATATAGACAAATGATAATTACTAATAAACTTTTCGTAGATCGATTTGCTATTAGAACAAGCTCATTCTACCACGCTCCTCCTACAAGAGTTGGTAAATTTACAAGTGGTAGATTTTTATTCGTCACACCCATTTCTTTACAATATTTTAGATCACCATCAGGTACGCTTTTATTAATATAATTAAGCACAAGAAATTCTAATGATTCTTAATATGATGTCTGAATAAGATTCGTGTCTAAATTGTAGTGTATTGTATTGGGCTACCACAGCTGTTAGTACGTATTATTGAACTTAGATAAAATTTAAGTAACCTTTGGAAAGGGTTCATCGTCCATCTTTAATGGTTTTAATTGATCGTTTATAAGTCTTTCTTTAAATCAAATAATTGACTATGTGGACATAGATGTCATTTACTGAAACTCTATAATCACCCTTAGCTTATATAGATAGGTACATTATTCTAAATAAAGTCTTAGTAATACTTATAATAATTAGTATACTTGCCGATATATAATACTGTTTTGTTATTAGAGGAGATATACTAAGTATTTTTTATGTGTATGGCTTGTCAGTGATAAAACGTCGTACGGTTTGGTGCAGTCGGTCTACGATGGGTTAACCCTTTTCGGTAACAACCTGTAAATGTTCTACGTCTGATTCGTCTTCCCTGATTAGGAGAAGAGGAATTTCTGCGTATTCTACCTAATAGTTCCACTTTGGATACGTCTATGTCAATCAAATTTACGTAGGATGATTCTTAAGCATGAATGACAATCAATTTAAGTTTATTTGCATGTTTGTGTAGGTTAAGTGGGAATCGTACACACTGAAACTCTTGATGGTCGGCCTCGGAGAAGCTACGGGATCGTTCTCATACCGAATTTGTATTCTTTGCGGTGCAACGTGTGGTTTTAGCTTAATTATTTCGTCAGCGTTCTGTACCGACTCAGGTACGAAGTTATCGGTGTTTTACAGCAGTGCATGGACCATGCATTCCAGTTGCCGTTCTCTAGTATATTTGAAAGGACTTGTAAGATTCCCGTGTCACATTTCAACAATATTGTTTAAGGGCATGTATTTAAAAGGCCGAGGAAACCAGTTGACTGAGCAGGTTTAGCCCTCAAACAATCCCGTAGGAAGATATTGCCCCAAGGTTGCTGGCACAATTCTGTCACTTTTGGGTCAGCCACTTGTTATTAGCAACAAGTGCGTAAAGAGTGGAAATTAAATCAACTCACTCTTAGAAGAAAAATCTTTGTCCTTGTCCAGAATGTTCCGCCAAGAGACCATAAAGTAGCATTCTTTAGATTAATGTTCCACAGAATAGAAGATTATCCAGATGTTTTTGACAAAATTATGCCTATATGATAATCCTTCTTCTATGGTTAAGATTATGGATTAATTCATATCCTGTATTTATTTTTTATTTAGTTGCTGTTAATATCGGCTGCAATTTATTTACAATTAAAATAAAAGCCGCAATGCACGTTTAGATTACATACATATCTATGGCCTATTTATACCAAACCACATCGCGGTGGGACTTATATTATTATTGAGTCCATTCGCCGCTGATGTTGACTAATTCTCGCGTCACGAAGACGATTCATGCTGTCTTTAAAAAATATGTAGAAGTACTTACTTGCGTAATGGTCTTCACTTTAGAAGACATTTAATTTTTAAATTAAAATCTGACCATTTTATATTTAATCAGACTAGCATAATGACGATTCAAAGGTACTTCTCAGAAAGTTGTTACCATTAATCAACCACCATAGTTGGTCGCGAATTTCTATCCTATGTCTCTGAGTGAAATTTATTTTATTTTATTATAATAAACCCAGGTTTGAAAACTAATGAATTTTTTTTTTTTTGTTTCAGGTTTTTGAAACTATGCAAGGCAAGTGAAAGTACCAGGATGACAGAAAAATCAGAGGTTCGCTTCGAGGAAGCCGAGAAATATAAGAATCTTATACTGACATTAATCGCTGTAATATGCGTCTTTTTATCCTGGCTCGTCCGACAGTATCCAATACTACTGGGCATTGTTACGATCTTGTCTGTATATTTATTAACTGGAGATAGATACCAATGGGTGTATATTTGGAAGAAAACGTTTTACAGGGATATGATGTGAGTAATTTTTTGTTTAATATTGAATTTATTATAACATAAGTTGTAAAAAGCTATAGGAAATTATAAAACATAGCGCGTATGGCGAGTTGCGATCCGTCGAGAACGCATAGAGAGTACGCAAAAAACGCAAGCGTAGAGAATAAATAATAATAATAAGGACTTAAATAAAATTGAGATTAAAAATTTATTACAAGAAAACCAAATAATTAAAGTTTTGATATGTTTTTTTTTTCGGGATAATTCTATTTTTGCAAAGTTTAAAAATAAAGACAGAAAAAATAACTTTTTAATTTCGACAGTGATCGGTGTCAAAGATTCCTTGACTACAAAGAAAACATAAATGGATGAGCGTTCAAAGGTCGGAGTTTGTTTTATATCAAACACTAACCGTTCATTGTGCCCTAGTACATGCGATCGTTTGCTTTACAAAACAATTTCTCGTATATCCCCATCCACAACGGTTACTTTATATATATTTGTTGAGTTTATGGATATTTATTTATTTATTAACATACTAAATTAAAATATATATCTTATATATTTAAATATTAATCGTATGACATATAATTAAAAAAAAATTATACCCGTAAATGATCGTCAGAGCTATTGTTTTGAATAAATAAAAAAAAGAAACAAAAATTTAAAAATAGAACAAAAATTACTGATCGTAACATGTCGAAGTTAAAAGTCTTGTTACTGAAGAGCAAGTAGAAGATATCTTCTCAATTTCAATCCGCTATAAGCAGTAAATTAAAGCTAAACGAAGGACAAAATGAAGGTTGAATATAATTATATCCACTGACATTCTATTAATGCTGGTTTGATACAAGATAGTATCCTTAAAGCGTGCTCTCTGAGTTGAGTACTTTTGATAGAGAAAGGCCTCAGTAGCATACTGACTATGAGCATGAAATTGGCATCCACAATTTTGTACAACTTTGCAAAATGATTAATATTCTATTACATTAATCCTTGGGAAATATTTATTGACGAAACTCATTAGAAATATAATCATTAGACAAAATAATGACGGACCATGATTTCAATTTTTTTTTGTTTTATAATAATAATAATTTATTTATTCACACACCCAATAAAACCAATGTACACAATGCTTATCAACTAAATCTAGGGCTTAAGTTAGTTAACTACAAGTTATAATAACTTGTTTCTAATTTATATGAAGATTAAATTACTGTATTAAATAATCCAATATTGTTATTGAAAGTACATCAGTACATATTTTTTTCATTGCTTATCATCGATGACTCCGTTACTAAAAGTTTTTTATATATAAATCTACTGAGTTGAACCATTTCCCCTGCTAAAAGATACTTGAGATTTCCCAAAAATTTTAAAAACGATTTTTAAAGTGAGGTCAGGTTATACTGGTCTTCAGGTACTACAGGTAACTTAGAGTTTTACAGGAAGTTTATTTAAAGGCGGTTGTTGTCTAGACATAGTGAACGGGGACAATAGTCAAGTGCCGGTTATTATATAGCAACTATCATTCTTGATACTTTAACGATACTGGTAAAACACCCATATAAGCAGTTTATTTTCATTCAAACTGAGTTCAAAATAAGTGACAAGCCTATTCAGTAGAATAAAGTCTGCTTTGACTATGACTTAATTTGTGTTGCGTCCTGTTATCGCTATAAATTTTTCTTAGTTTTTTTAATTATATATTTAAGCAGGTGGGTAAATGGGCCACCTGATGGTAAGTGGTAACCACTGCCCATAGACATTGGAAGATATATTAATCATCTTACATCTTCAATGCGGCACCAACCTTTGGAAACTAAGATGTTACCATCAGGCGGCCAACTCGCCAGTCTGCCTGCCTAATACATTTGTAGCTCCATTTCAATGATCTGTATTTCGAAAAATGATCAAATTTGCCTAATTTCCTAAATCAGAAGGAGTTTCAGTCTCGTCCAGAGACTTTCTTAAAATATAGGAGTATACGAAATATTTATTAATAAAACTCTATGACCAATAAACTAGGAGATCATGTGTCCTAGGAGACAGTTTCATCATATTTGAGCTCTACTGGGACACTTTAACAAAGGATTTTATACACAATTACGAGATTTTTATTTCATATTCTATCAAAAAAAAATTTGAACAAATAATAAAAAAAATATCAGGTTGCGATAAAAGTATTGCACGTTGCTTAGTAAATAACTTGTATGTAAGAGTTGAGTGTCCGCATGGGCGTGTGTGTGTTTTTGTGTGCATTTGTTCTGGAAGGTATTTAATGTTAAATATTCAATTATTGTTTGTTGTGAATTAAGTATATATTTATGATTTTTTTCTATATACTCATAGCTGTAGTAAGTTAAAAGTGTGAGATAGTTTAGTCTCTGTCTGTGCTTTTTCTTTTTGACTTTTTTATTTATACATCTATACGAGAAGTCGCCTAAGTATAATTGTTGTCTAAAGAATTTTGTTTTGATTTTGGGTAAGGCAATAAAGATTCTACATCCTAGACCCCCTTATATGGCAGATGTATCATGATGACGCACATGTGATAATGCACAGCAAACATTATATAGTTAGTGTAGGTACACTCAGATGCTTTGATTCCTTAAACAGTTATTCTGTTAGGTATCATCTTGGATTTTCTAGAATCACTTTAATGCTCTTTGCGTTCTTTCCACTTTCAGCATATAAGAAACTTTTGTACTTGTTGTACTCATTCATTACTCATTAGCAGCCTGTAAATTTCCCACTGTTGGACTAAGGTCTCCTCTCCCTTTGAGGAGAAGGTTTGGAGCATATACAACTACGCTGCTCCAATGCGGTTTGGTGAAATACACATGTGGCAGAATTTCGTTTAAATTAGACACATGCAGGTTTCCTCACGAGATGAATTATGAACACAAATTAACTCGGCTCTTGTTTGTGGTTATACCCCACCAAGCTGAAATGCAGTAAGGTAACGATTGGGCCAGTGTATACGTTACAGATCAACTACCTCCCTCAGGTTTCTAAAGACCAGTATAATATATTGGCCAATTTAAGTTATATATACACCTAGATATTACGAGTGTGGTGTTCATTCACAATGTTTGAAATGATTAATATTTAGATATGTTTTCTAATAAAAATATGTAAATGCCAGTCAAAATCCTTTTCATCATTGGTATTCGTTACCCGGCTCCTAACCCTTAACTTGTAATGGGTCGGTTTCGAAAATAAAAATATTATGATTTGGATATATATATAAAAAAAATCGAATTATTAAAAAGTGCTGAGCATGTATCTCATATTTAAGTTAACACCATTTTGGTATCTGTTGAGTTAAAGTTGAATGAAAGAAAAACCATTTGGAGAACTATTATTTGAGAAGAAACTCGAAACTCGCCGCAGAAAAAGATATGAAATTTCATAAAGTGATATGCAACATTGATCTATATAAATATTATTTATAATGACGACTTCCGTGGTCGACTAGCGTGTACACCGGTTTTCATGGGTACGCCACACCGAGGTCCCGGGTTTGATTCCTGCCGAGTCGATCTAGAAAAAGTTCATTAGTTTTCTATGTTGTCTTGGGTCTGAGTGTATGTGGTACCGTCGTCGATTTTCCATAACACAAGTGCTTTAGCTCATTGGGATCAGAGTAATGTATGTGATGTTGTCCAATATTTATTTATTTATTTACATAAATAGCGTATCAACATAGGCCAGTTTTCGTAATATTACTAGCAAGATATGAAGTGAGTTCTCACAGAATGGCTCTGCTGTTCTAAGTTTCAATTTAAAACAATTTACTTCTTTAATACCTAATTATCATTGCGATGTTCCAATTATGACGAGGATTCTAGTACCTAATTTATGTATGTAGTTTACATGCGGACGGTCAACACATGTTACGCAACATGTAATCATTCAATAACGTCGGTCTCAACACCTCTTACGCTTTGCTGCGATCCTGGTACAATAGGTATCATCCGGTGCACTTGTATCTGAATAAAATTTATGTAGTTTTGTTTGTTTGTTCATTTTTTGCTATTTAGGAAATTTAACGGCTGACCGGACTTTTAACACAACTTTAAAGTTGATTTTTGACGTATATCTATAAAAATAAATGATTCCAAATATAAATAAACTCCTTACAAAAACTACAAACAATAATTTAACTCAAATCTTTCTTAATACTATCATATAAATACATTGTTAAACAAAATCTACTTTTTCTACTTTTTATTTGAGTACAAACAAAAAAATTATGTTTTTTAAATATTATCACAAAACATTAGATAAACACTAAAATTCCCTTAAAGCTAAACAATCATATAAAAATGTATTTTAAAAATTTAATTATATTTCGGACTAATGTTAGGTCTCGTGCTTATATATAAAAATTATAATCGAAAAACTATTTTAAATTTGGAATATTTCTGGACTTCAGTCCCACACATAGGTGTTGTGAAGAAATTGACAATTTTTCCATCGCTCGCCGGACGTCGCTGATTACTCTATTAAGTGAGGTGTCCGATTGGACCTTGGCATCGTATGATCGCCTGGTAATTTGTTTACGGGGGACATGGCGATAAAAAAACGCAGTACATTTTTTTATTTTCCTACTGAAATGTTAACTTTAATGTGTGATTTGTCAAAAAAGATGCTATGTAAATAAATAAAAAAAATATCCTTTTTCAATAATTATCTATAAAGGTTTACTTTACGTTTAATTATGGATCTGAATGTCAATGCAACTTTAATTTAAAAGACAAGCGAATAAATTGATCACGTGAGCGTAATTGATACTAATTTCTACATTTACATTGTAAGAAGCGTCCGCTGTACCTACGCTGTTACGATTTTTCCGACCACAGAACATAACCCCATGTTATTTATTTGTTTCTATTATATCACTTACATAAACTCTATATATGAGTTTATTTACACAGAACATAGATGTCAAAGAAGTGTGTCAAATGGTATCAAACCAAACGTACATAATTGTATTCTGAAATTAGTTCGATAGAGTAGCTAATGTACTGCCTTTCAAAAGTAATAGTTTTTTTTAAATTTAACTTTATTAAGAGGTCTATGAAACATTTTAGTGTTCTTAAATATATTATAACTTTCAGAGGCTTACGAGTTTTACTCGTAACAATGTTTACGATATGGGTATGGGAACGAACGGGGACAACCGTCGTCACAAGATGGTCCAAGGTTGCGAAAAAGACACCAGACAAGGAGGCATTTGTCATGGGCGACAGATCATTGACATTCCGTCAAGTAAGTTAATTTTAAAATATGTGTAATTAATAAATAACATTTAGAAAAGAGTAAGTTTCATTCGACAAACTGGTGAATTAAAATATGAAAGATGTTCTTCGTTCGCTATACTTCGTGTCCTTACTCTAAACACTAATGAAGCGCTGGAATGGGCAGTAGTGCTTGGTGTTTCAAACCGTAATCTCTGATTACGATTACCGCGTTTTAGCAACTTCTCCATCGTGGCAATACCTAATACCTCTAAAAATATCTTTTATCTCTCATAATTATTTTAATGAATTTATTTGTTCTCTTTCAATCCTCCTCACCGCAACATCAACTACAAGTCCTCTATCCAAAGGTCTTTGTTATTTTATATATTTGGTGGTGGTATTTGTTATTTTATATATTTGGTGTGCAATAGAGCTTATTTGTATGATGACGTTACAATGTCCTTTTCAGGGTGATGAATTCAGCAATCGTATAGCGTGGTACTTCAAACGTCAAGGTTTTAAAACTGGTGAAGTTATAGCTCTGTTCATGGAGACACAACCAGAATACGTGTTCTTGTGGCTTGGACTGGCGAAGTTGAGAGTGACTACTGCACTTGTGAATACGAACCTTAGGGGTGCTCAATTGATACATTGCTTGAGGATAGCTGGTTGTAAGGCTGTGGTGTTCGGAGATGAAATGACGGATGGTGAGAATTATTTCCATGGAAAATATTTACATAAGTAGGCTTTTTCTCTGTCGTTTGCCGATATTAGTTTTTTCGTTTTAAAGCTTTTGACGATTTTATTAATAAAAAGTAATATAATTTCATTCTTAAAAATACTAATTCATGAACATTTTACTGACATTTTATTGTCCATAAGAGCGACTCTAGTCGTTATAAATTACCGCAGTTAAAGTAAAAAATATAAACTATTATTTAAGATAGAAATTGTTTAAATTACAAAATTTATATCGTATTATGTCGTACTTTTACATATTATATTTATAGTAGTGTTGCTTAGTCTGAATGATTCCCACCATACTACTTCAATTTGTGTTGGTGGATATGCATTTAGTGTAATATCATCCAATATATACTGGTTAATGTGTTTGTCACTGAGACTATGCGCTTAAATAGTTAGATAAAATAAAAGCGAGGAGTTATTAGCATTCGTTAGCATTTTTATGTGCGATAAATAAATTCAGTATTAAATTAACATATCTATATATGTAATTTTGAAGCCGGAAAATAGTAATACTGATTAACTTGCCGTTCTTCTTGGTATCAACATTCAGATCCTGTTGCAAATTTAAATATTTAATCTTTTCGAATGACGAGTCGAAGGTTTTTTTTAAGCCTACTTGAATAAACTCTAACAATTGCCTTGGGAATGAAACGATCACCTGCTGGCTATTTCTTAAAAAACAACAACAAACCCGCTGAGTTTCTTTCGCCGGTTTTTCTCAGGTCAGGGTATTTTCTTTAGTGTTTGATTTGACAAACAATAAGCAAGTGTAATGCTTCTATATTGAATAAAGGAATTTTACTTGAGTTGAATGCAGACATTTTCAGTCCGTCGCAAATAATTTCCAGAACTTCCTCTTCTAGATGCAATAATGTAAATTGAGGCCGTATTAAATGTCTTACTAGTTAAGCTTGTAATTCACGAAATTATTGATTGCGCGGTAAAATGAATCATGCATCTGTTTTGAAATATGACACAGACTTATAAAAACGGTTAGTTTGGCCGACGTCATTCAATTATACCAATTCAAGTGATAGATAAAATTGGAATTTGTTTTTGAATTAAATTGTAGTTAGTTTGCATTTTGATATTAATTATTAACGATGATAAAAAATAAATAATATGTTGTCACGTATAATTTCCATTTTCTTGTTACCTTATATACATATTTATATATTGTACAATTTCGTGTTCCAAATTTAAAAGTTTCGTTTTATTCTAACATCGATCGACGATCGATTATTTGGTGTGGTAACATTTTACCATGGATCGCCCCTCCATCAACTGGACTGATAACAGCCTAATTATATTTTTTTTTTCTAGCAATAAAAGCCATACAAAGTGAGATACCAGATATTCCTCTATTCCAATTCAATTCACCGGAAAGAGAAACTGCACCAGTATTACAGGATACGATCCCACTGGCCGCTGAATTAAATGAAATGACGAATGAACCATTCAGTGACGTAGAACCAGCTAAACCAAGAGATACTCTGTTGTATATCTACACTAGTGGAACAACTGGATTTCCAAAAGCAGCTATCATTACTAACATCAGGTAAGTTTAATATAGATAAGTAACATAAGTCCATACTGAATGCATTATCCTTCTTCATAATCATTTATCTTCATAGGACTTTTTACAATTGATGCTGAAATTATCTAGCAATAAATCTTATTATGCTGCGTAATACAAAATTAATAATAATAACTAGTTATTTTTTCTAGATATCTCCTCATACCTCTTGGAGTACATACATCAGGACAGCTCGTATCATCCGATATTATTTACGATCCTCTCCCATTGCATCACACTGCGGGTGGAGTCCTTGGCGCTGGACAGTGTCTCATTCTTGGCTGTACGGTTGTGTTGCGGAAGAAGTTCTCGGCTAGCAACTATTGGGCTGATGTAGCCAAACATAAGTGCACGGTCATTATTAAAAAAGTTTTTTTCTTATAATTATTAGGTATTCAATTAAGAAAAACTACCGAGATGTGAAGATGTTATTTTAATAGCGATAATTATCGCTAATATATTTTGAAATAAAACTAGTTTTTAACGGATTTAATCGCGTATATTATTCGTTATTATATTATTCGTGGTACGAGCACTGCAAAGTGCTCGAAACGTCGGGATGTTAAAATAATTAATATACGCGATTAAATCCGTTAAAAACTAGTTTTATTTCAATGTGTAATAATCGCGAAAATCTAAGACAACATTATCGCTAATATAGTCTGCAATTATTGAAATTTGATTGATTCGCTGATTGACTAATTAGATGTTTAATTATAGACATATTATAATGACATTTTAATAGCAGCCATGATAAACTAAATTAAGATTCAATATTGTTAATGGAATTTGTAATTTTATTGGTTTACTAATTTTTGAATATGATAATGAAAAACAATTTTAGATTTGGGTTCAAAATCTGACACTTAATAGAACTATTAGAGATAATTATATAGACTTATCTGCATTACTTGTGTAAGCCCATCCCACATACTGGGTAGCTACCCATCATGCATTTTAACACCAAGCAGCAAAACTTAGTATTATTATAGTTAGAAGTGTAAGTACAGACACAGGGGTCATTGTATTTCCCAAGGTTGTTGGCGCATTGGCGATATAGAGAATGGTTAAAATTTCTTGCGGCACCATAAGTGAAGACTTCACATTGGTGGCCCAATAACTCGTCCGCCTACCTATGTTAAAAATATTTTATATTTTATACAAATATAACATTTATTTCCAGGCAGCACAATATATCGGCGAAATATGTCGTTACTTGCTAACGGTGCCGCCTAGTGATAACGACCGAGCTCATAATGTAAGAATTGTCATCGGTAATGGACTAAGACCACAAATATGGCAAGAATTTGTTGATAGGTTCGGTGTTAAAAGAGTATTAGAATTTTATGGAGCCACGGAGGGTAATAGCAACTTGGGTAAGTTCTCCTTAACTTGTTCTTCTTGATAAATAAACTTGAATGTTTGAATGTTTGCGTTATCCATACGTTGGTGATAAGACTATTTTGGAGCAAGGTTCAGTGATATTTAATCTTACAATTCTCCAAAGTTAATCGGTATACTAACAGTAATAATAGAGACGCGGAAGTCTATTTTAACGACTTTTTGCTAATCTATGAAGGTATACTTCTACTTAGAGTATAAGTGAAGAGAATAGAAGCATAAAAATAAAAGTTTGTACTACCTCGGAAGTTTGGATGATCATTATTTTTTACAAAAACCTATACTTTCACTTCAATAGTTACCCCAAAGAAAAATCATTATTAATTGATGAAATTTTATTTTCAGTAAACTTAGACTCGAAAGTCGGTGCGATTGGATTCCTTAGTCGACTTGTATCTTCTATATACCCACTGACTTTAGTGAAGTAAGTTTTACAATTATTATTTGAACAAATGTTGGTCACAATAGTGGTCAAGGTGGCATACAACTATGCCTGTGTTCTGAAAATCAATTATAATATGTTGTCTAGTTAGATGATCAATATTGAATAGTTTATAGACACGAATATCATGACAAGATGTTGAATATTTCCATGTTACACTCTGGTCAGAACGTGATTTTTCCTATAACTGTTTTAATCATTAACCTAATTTTAATGATAATTTCAGGTGCGATGAAGTAACTGGTCAAATTTTGAGAAATGAAAACGGAAGATGTATCAACTGTGGTCCATACGAACCTGGTATAAAATCCTTTATACACAAAATTAGTAGAAATCTTGATGTTATCAAGTCTTTTTAACATGATTATGAATTTTCAGGTCTACTGTTAGGCAAAATTGATCCAAAAAAAGCTATATTAACATTTGCTGGATATGCTGATAAAACTGCCTCAGAAAAGAAAATGGTGCGAAATGTCAGAGTAAAAGGCGATTGTTACTTCAACACAGGAGATATATTAGAAATGGACTATTACGGATATTTCTACTTTAAAGATCGCACTGGGGATACGTTTAGGTAAATTACAAAAGCAATATAAACTAATCTCGCACTTATTTAGATTCTAATGAAGTTTTATTTGTATCTAAATATTGCAAAGGCCGAGTGAATAATCACATGGATAGATACGTCAGGCCAAATATATTGAGTTCAAGATCGGATAATTCGTTTATAATTCAAGTCGTGCATGACGGTGAAGGCAAACAACTCAAGGAAACCTGTAGGTTAGATGGAATACTGCTACGTGTACATTTAATATTTTATACTAAATAATCCTCAGTGAAGTAACACAGGGGTAGATAGTTAGTTACGGGACTTGTTACTTTTGCCTATAATATCAAACTAAGAATACGTACGATTGAAAAATTGATTACGACGCTCTATTTTTTTTTTAATTATCGTTAATATGTATGAGTAAAGAAAATACTCGTATCTAAAATAAAACCGGTATTTAGTTTTTTTACTTATAACGAATGTGGTTTTGTTTTTGTTGATGTTAGATAATAAATGGGACTGAAGTAATTATTTTTGTAGTGTAAAAATTTTTTTTTTGTTTATCATATCGTTCATTTGTTCGTCCGTCTACTTATGCCATAAAAGTAGGCTGATAAAAGCCTTTTTGAAATGTTATGTTACAGTATTTAATTAAATGAAAAGTAGATTCTACTTCAATTACTGAGTTTGTCAACAAAGTAATATATATATATATCCTGTCTGAAAACTTACCACCGGTACGGAACGAGATAATTCTTTTTTTTTTCGAAAAGTGTTTTATACAAAATACATTGTTTGTCAGATGGCGCGGTGAAAACGTATCTACTGCAGAAGTAGAAGGAGTGATCAGTAATTTGGTCGGTTTAAAAGATACTGTTGTTTATGGAGTTCCCGTAAGTAACAATTTAGTTATAGAGTTTTCTAATGAAATGATAATCTATTAACAAATATCAAGTATCTAAATCAGAATATTAGAAGAAAATGATCATTTAAGGTTTATGTTATGGGAATTTACCCATTTACAATATTGTAACCGCTATTCATATAATTAATCCGGCCCTTGGCTAATCCGGCACCTCCTGTAATCCGACATTATTATTGAATATTTTTTTGTAAATTTTCGCTCACTTTTGTGCTCGACACATTTTTTATTTTGATTCTGATTGCTTAGTTTTAACTGGACTACTCGTTATAGTAGTTTGGTACGAAGTATGATTGGTACTTCAGAGTATAGCATATAGAATCTTACAATTGGATATGTAACTTGTTGGATTACAAGGTACTAAGGTAGTACTCTATAATCCCACAAATTTAATAGTCCGACACTGCCCTGCAAAACGTTTGCCGGATTCCCGGGGGTCCATTGTATATACTTAATATTTATTCCTCTTCTATTCGTGATGATTTTTTATCTCTAGGTTCAACCGACATTATTATCAATAATTTACCACATTTTAAAGACAATTCCGATGATTACATTACTATTTTTTAGATTCCTTACGTAGAAGGAAAAGCGGGTATGGCAGCAATTGCAGACCCAGAAAAGAAGGTAGATTTAAAAAATCTTGCAGACGGACTCAAGACTTCTCTACCAGCTTATGCAAGACCTTTGTTCGTCAGAATCCTCCCAGAACCACCACTGACAGCAACCTTTAAGCTGAAGAAAAGGGTGTTAATGGAACAAGGTTTTAATATAAATGTTCATAATGATCCAATTTATTTTCTTGATCAGAAAAGTGGTTCATTTACACCATTAACTCAAAAGCTCTATGACGACCTCATTCAAGGTGTAATTAGGCTTTGATTATAAAGTAATTAATTATATTAATTATTTTTATTTTTAAAAAACATACTTTAAAACCAAATGAGGTTTTGCATGAAAATAAAGGAAGAAATTAATTAAAAAATCTCATTGACGTTGATTGTTTTTCAAAATCTGTAAAAGCGGGTTAAGTGATAACATATTTTTTTAAATGAAAATTAACCTGTAAGAATATAGTATTTAGCCATGTCAAAATATTGTATACTGGTTATTTATTTTTATGCCAAAAAATAAAAATTAAAGAGCCAAATATTTAATATATATATTTTTTAATTTAATTGTATTATTTACATTATTTTTTTTGTGCAAGGATATAATTTTAAAAACAAGTATGCAAAGATTTACTTTTACTGTTTATTAATTCTGTGATTTGTGTTACGATTATAAATCTGAAAGTGTTCAATGCTCTATTTTTTTTATTTATGTGATTTATCCTAGGAGCGTCAGTCTTGGCAAATATTACATACCACAGACTCTACCACGACTGAGATAGAGATTTATGTTACCCACTTGCCTCTGAATTAAATCAATATTTTTATTATATTAATAAGGATTACCTTTAACGTAAGCGTACGTACGCTTTTATGCATTAAAATTGTTAAGATAGGGCTTTATCAATATTATAAATTTAAAGATAATAACTTCATTTTTATTGTCAAACAAAGATTTAATTCATTTGCATATATTTAAACGTCATTAATTTTTATATGGACTTAGAAAATAAAATGAAAAAAGCATAACTTTACTAAGATAAGGTTAATGTACCATTTCAAAGAACTTTTATTATCCGTATTTTGATATTGACATTTTTGCTTGTTATAGTTGAGGTTATTGAGCCTAAGCCATTGTTAAACCACGACTGCATATCACATATCATGTAGAAAACGCGTGCAAATGTCCCACAACTGGGCTCAACTTTTAAGAAGATTTTGAGTTTACTTTAACCTTCGAGTTTCACAAAGCTATTGTCTAGCTGCTGGCAGAATGAGTTCCTATCAGCTCCGTGATGGAACCGGCTCATTTATGTTACCTACTAATTAAAAATATAATTGATACATATATATTTACAACTTGTAGTAATTGTTATAAGTTTAGGCTGAATTTATTTACAAACAAACAAACAAACAAACAAACATGACTTCGTGCGCGTTCTTTGAATTTAAGTTATTTAGATATTGTAGCGTGATTTTATTTTTATTCTATATATAATTATAAAATTAAAGAGTTACTCCTTATTATATCCGCTATCTGCCAGTGAAAGTCCCGTTGAAATCGGTTCAGCCGTTCCAGAGATTAGCCGGAACAAACAGACAGACAGACAAAAATTGTAAAAAATGTTATTTTGGTATATGTACCGTGTATACATACATATGCATTTAGTAAAAATGGGTTATTTTAATATTACAAACAGGCACTCCAATTTTATTATATGTATAGATAAAAAAAATCACAATTGTTTTTTTTATATTCATACTATGTTATATCAGCTGTTTATTCTGTTTATGTGGTGTATCGCCAGTCACGACTAACTGACACACATCAGTAACGCATTATCTAAGCCGGACTTTAGTGGATCCATATTTTAAAATAGAGCATATGTAACACCGACGATTCTAGTATTTTTAGATGTATATCATTTTATATATTAAGTGGTGATTACTGATTTTATATTGCCATTTTAATAAGTAAATTTTATTATAGCACTTGAACGCCTATAAGAAAAAAAAATTTTAATTGTATATATTTTTTGTCTATATCAGACACAAAAATAGTTTGAATTTCAAGCACTGGGCTGACAATAAATTTTCTTTCAACTGAATTATTCTTGACAGTTCTAAAATATTTTAGCTCTATAGCTCTATACCATTTAGCATACATGTGACTTTTATAAATAAGTTATATAATTGAAAGGAGCAACTAAGACTTTATAAGATAAATATACCCTCGATCCGGTCGTAAAATGTTGGATATCGACTCATATGACACGGAATATTGATGCGTGTATCTTTAAATATAACAGTTAATGTAATCAATATCGCATATCAATTTTGATTTATCCGACGTTTAACGGCTGTGTTCGTCTAGTTCGTTATTAGAGAATAGCTCTATAGATGTCACCTTTGTTTATAGATTACAATTGTCTATACGTTTAAGATATATGTAATATACCTTCAATGCAGTGTAATTAGATAAATATATTATTGTGATATTAATGTCATATTATAACTTGTTTTTTTAATTGCCATAGTAATAATGAATGATAGCTTAATATATAACATCTAGATATCCCAATACTGAATAAAGTCCTCTGCTCCTTGAGTTAGATCCAAAATTGCCATTGCCGTTTAATAATGATACTGGCCTCGAACTGATTTCGGCTACAGCGACCAATGTCTAGGGAGATTAGTCATCTATGCAAGACATATTATAGGACATAAGTGTGTTCGTAAGGACAGATGTACTCTCAATTCCTTTACTCTCATAATCCAATACGCTTCGTAATCCAAGACGGCTTCTGATGAGACCGGAAAAAGTTTAGACGCTTCATTTACGGTTTTAAGTACTTTCCTACCGTGCAGCAACTCATATCGTACCGAACTGGGGTTTGAACACAAGAACTTGAGATTCTTATATATCTAGTCATTATACCAACGAAGCGGTTAAAATAGTGGCTAGGATTCTTGGAGGACAGCCACGTGTTAGATTATCATACAATGATATAATTATAAATATTCATGTATTCTTTCCCCTGAGACATATCGGCTCAAAACAATAATATTAATAATGGCTGTGGAAAAAATGAAACTCAGAAATATCATTACATTTATAATATTCATACTGAACTTCTGTAACTTCATAAAGAACACCAAATAACAAATACATTTAATCTTTATAGCAAAAATATTATCGTGGTCTGACAATTCTGTATCTATATAACTCTATGTTTTTTTTATGATTCTTGATTTAAGTTCAGACAACTTCTATTTTCATTTTTAGATTGCTATCTCGCTCATATTTGAAGAATAGTATTCACAAAGAGCAATAGGTAATAACCCAGCTCAGAAATAAGAAATAAACGTTTACAAGGCAACTTACATCAAAACGAACATTGTGTTGATATATTATCACATACATAATAATTATGGTCAATTTCGTTTATAACTTGACACTTCAAAATCGAATTCCTGAGTTTCGAGTTTGTCCTTATGGAATAGTTGACACGTGCAAGTGAGCTGACTTTCAAACTTTTATTAGCCAGTGTCGGGAACCGAAGAGAGAACTTCGGGATCTGATCTGTCAATTACCCACTGGACTAACGAGACACTTGATTTTGCTTATTTCAAAATATATTAAAGTAAAAGTCTTACATATAACATTATAAAACATAAGTAAATAAAATCTTAGTTTAAATACACATGTAATTCGCAATTACAGTAACAGGACAATTACTTTTTGAATTCGATTAAAAAAAATAAGAGTTCTATTACAAGCTGTTTCTAAAAATGTACGTGTGAGCGAGATGGCAATAAGTTTGTAACTACAGTCTAAATTAAAACTTTTTATTTCGCTATTACGAGTTAAAATGGTTAAACCTTACATGGTTGTACTTACAATGTTATTACTCGAAAAATAATCTATTTATTGTATATAAAATGAATACCATTCAACATTGATGTATAAATATTAATTGCCTATAAAAATTACACTTTTACAACACTATAAAAATACTTACGTTTCTAAAACATCAATTCTTAAAAATACAAATCCATTTCTTTTAATATTTTGGTACAATTTATAATTGTTTTACTTAAAATATGCGAGATCTTCTGATTGTGGGCATTTAAAATTATCTACAAATAATTAACCATTATGCACATGAAATAAATTTACTAAAGGTGTTTGCCTCTCCTTCATTTAAAACCATTCGATTGACCGATTTAATTAGACGTCATTAGTGTTTTTTTATTATCTTAAATATTTAGAGACAAGTATGTAGTACTAAGGAACATTTATTATATTAAGTACGATATGAATTGAAATCAATAAATAATAATTACTTTGTGTTAAAGTAGAGGTAGCTAGTACCTACCGCCAAGTAGCAATATTTAGTATCGTTGTGTTTCGCTTTAATAGCGATTGAACCAGTGTAACTATAGGCACACGAGACGTCTAAGTTCTTAAGATTGATAACGCATTGGCGATGATAGGAATGGCTAAAATTTCTTACTGCGTTAATGTCTATTGGTGCTCACCGTTCACAGTTAGCCCATTTGCCAATAAAATAAATGGTGTCTGTAATTCAAATGGGAAATGTCATTGGTACGATAACACTATTGGTAGACAATTATAACTGAGTTTCATTAAATAATAAAAATCTAAACATACTTTATTCGAGCAGGCTTTTACAAGAAATATTTGAATCGTCTTTTTACAAAATATGTTAAGTAAAGCTACCGGCTCGGAACGTAGATTCTACGGAGAAGAAACGATAAGAAACTCAGAAGTTATTCTTTTCCAATATTACAAATAGAAGAGGCAGCTGTCTTCTGTAAAACCTTAGAATACTGAGATGATGCACGAGTGCATACAGCCAATAGAGTGTCAATAGAAAAGAGTTATCGTTGCAATCGACATTGAAAATCTTTGATTGCGAAGAAAGCTAGCGAGATTATTAATTCCTTCAAGAAATAATACCTAACATAATCAACCAAACGATATGGTCATTATTTAAATTTAAAATAGATTAATTGCAACCACTCAACCCACAATCAGTAACCCTATTATGAATTTTAAACGTAAACTTTCACAATAACGTATAAATACGTCACTTTTGCCGTCGCATTTGCGTCTGAAATAGAAGCGACCCCTATAATAATTAAGTTATGGGAGAATATGTCAATGAAATTCACAAATAAGGATAAAGTAATTGAAATTTTGTACTTAAGCTTCCAAGGTCACGATAAAATTTAATAAACATGATATGACAAATGTTGAAAATTATTAATTTCAAACCTATCATACTATTTTCAAATATGGAACTGACTGTATTTTTTTTTTTATAATTGATTTATTCAACACAGATCTTAATAATTCTTCCTAAACTGTATACATAATTTAGTTAAACATGCTTTCCCTCGAATGTCAGATCACAATACGCCGAAAACGCTGCAATCGAATATTACTCGCTAACGTATACGTAAAAATTCACGTAAAAAATCCACAAGATTTAACTCACATACATAATTACATTTTTATAATTACAACATCGATTATTCTAACTATTAAATGCACATCGATTTATATGGAACTAGCATTGCATCAGGAATCTGTATTTATCAGCAGGCACGAGGATTTACTTTATATTTACTAAAAATCTTTAATTAATTTAATCGATAATCCTCATATACAATTTTAATCCACCTTTGATAGGCTTACTGTAATTGACACAGTCTAAAGCGCTTAGTCCTATAAAAATATTTAATACCTGAAAAA
This sequence comes from Vanessa atalanta, assembly GCF_905147765.1. NCBI lineage: Eukaryota > Metazoa > Arthropoda > Insecta > Lepidoptera > Nymphalidae > Vanessa > Vanessa atalanta. The sequence continues at coordinate 1,245,418 of NC_061894.1, read as the reverse complement.
GCTTCGAACTATTCATATGTAAGTTTACTATCTGCTATAAAACTATATTTACTCAAATATTTTTCAGTTTCCTTACATTGAGCTCGATTTAAAACTATATAATCTTTAATCATTAATAAAATACTTCAACAATTATCAATTTCAAAAATCGTTTTGACTTCATCAAGAAAATACTTGAGCATTTATAATATCATATTCATTTGTGGTTAAATCAATTCATCTCATACCGTAATTAACCTTTCATAATTAATTATCATTTTCTATAGTGTGAACACGTCTTTACAAACCGAAACTTTTCAACTCGTTTCTATAAATATTATCTCAATTATCCTCGAAATTTCTCTCGGATAGTGTGAAGACACCGGTTCTTAATTGTCATCGTTCATTTTTCCGTTTACTTCTAAAAAGAATCCAAGGTCCCTCCAAGGCTTCGGTGATTTGGTTTTGGCTTTTACCTTTAGTTTCGGGTATTGTTAGGTAAATGTACCCGGCGCTCATGAGTGTGATGGTGGCGCAGATGTAGTACGCTGCGTGGAGACCAAGCGAAATGGCAACAGTTCCGAAGTAGCGTAGAACAAGGAAGTTGCTGAACCACATCCAAGCGATGAGGAAGCTGGATGCCAGGCTGCGCACCTGAATGAAAATATTACATCAATATCATAAACAAAAACAATCAGTTATACTTAGAAAGGTAAAATTTAAATATACTTTTTTTTAAATAGGCTCTTATATACACTTTAATTATATATAATATAATTAAAATATCTATAATTATATAAGCGACTCTATCACCAATTTAATTAAAGAAGTTGTATCAATAAAATACAATTAAAATTAAATATTCTGAATGAAGAACAAAAAAATAATAAAACTTTAAAAAACGCATTTTATTCATTTAAATAATATATGTATCGGTTTCCACTTTTTTTATTTATCGCGTTCAGACAGACGCAGCGGGTGACTTTTTTTAATAATATTAACTGTTAACATTATATATATATTGGGAAAATGAACTTCTTATAATCTTACTTTAAGTATTTGAAACGGAATATTTACGAGACAGTCTCGTGAACAAGACATTTGTAGATAATGTCGAAATATCGAGCTCCATTAAATAAAAATAAAAAACATGGTAAATATCCCGTTTCAAATACTTACATTAGTAGCCTGTAAATTCCCTACTGCTGGGCTAAAGCCTTTCCCTTTGAGAAGGTTTGGAGCATATTCCACCACGCTGTTACCACATGTGGCATAATTTCGTACAAAAATTTAAATTAGACACATGCAGGTTTCCTCACGATGTTTTCCTTCACCGCCGAGCACGAGATGAATTATAAACACAAATTAAGCACATGAAAATTCAGTGGTGCCTGCCTGGGTTTGAACCCGAAATCATCGGTTAAGATGCACGCGTTCTAACCACTAGGCCATCTCGGCTCATAATATTTCATAAGTGAATATTAATTATATAGGAACGTATTTTTAACTAGTCATCATATTCAAAAAATACTTACATTAACAGCAAATAGTTCCGATATCAAGACATAGGGCACAGAACCGAGTCCTACATTGTAAAGGAATAGTACCAACGATAGCATAATTACTGGCAGCCAAATCGCTATGTCTTCTTTATCTCTTTGCTCGAATTTGACCGACCAATTAGCGTCCGATGTATAATTGTGCTCTTCAACACTAACTTTATACCATGACTTTCCAGTGTCATTGAGGAATTGGCCGACTGTGTTATTGTATGTTGTAAAATTCCCTTGAATTTCAATTCTTTCTCGAATGTTCTTTTCCTTATAATTGAATTTTCGCAATGGCCACAAACGATGGAAGTACCAGGAGTGCATACGTAAGTGAGGATCGCAGTATATTCCTAATATTGTCAACCCCAAGACTATACCAGTACAGGACCATAGCAGTAGAGTCTGAAATAATATGTAAAACTCATAAATAAAATGTCAACTTTAGAGAACACGATGAAATTCAATGGGCATTTCAATTCCAAGCCTGATGTTGTTGAGCCTACCTTGTCTTAATTTTTAAGGGAAACGTGAAGGAACTTATATGGAAAAAGAGAATTTATTCACACTGTTTTAAATATTCAAATAAGTCATATAATGTATAGGTATACCTACGGGTAGTAGAGCTTTTTACTTATGGCATTGGTTGGCGGACGAGCATATGGGCCACCTGATGGTAAGTGGTCACCACTGCCCATAGACAAAGGCGCTGTAAGAAATATTAAACATTCCTTACATCACCTATGCGCCACCAACCTTGGGAACTAAGATGTTATGTCCCTTGTCCCTGTGATTACACTGGCTCACTCACCCTTCTAACCGAAACACAACAATACAGAGTACTGTTATTTAGCAGTAGAATATCTGATGAATTGGTGGTACCTACTCAGATGGGCTTGCACAAAGCCCTACCACCAAGTGCTTTTTGGAGACCTATCTATAATTTCTTAGAAACACTTTATATAATATGTATGTAGATTGTAGGTATATGTGTGATTAAAGGTGAGTGAACCCGTGCTTGGCGATATTGATTGTATTAAAAGTGGCGTGTAATCCTTAGAGAACCAGGATCTATGGGTAAAGATAAAATACCATGAGGCATGTGGAAATGTGCTCGTCTGCTTTTTTAAAAATAAATATTAGTAAAATATAGAGACCACTCTTCGTAACGTAAACGCGACGTATTGTTGAACTGAAGAATAACTGATTCAGTAAGCCATATTTAAATGGTATCATTATTGGGGAACTATGTTATCACCATACAGCAATGCGTGTAGCAATGTTCTGATAATGAGACTGATTTATAGTAATTATAACACGAAGGAATATACTCATAGTTTCTTGGCTAATGCTTGAGCCGATGGCTCGTGTAATTGTACTATCAGAAAATAAATTTATGATAACACTGGTCGCTACTAGTATCAGCTTTAGTACCTTTCTTCCAACTTTGTCAACGGTGACAGTTGCAACGGCGGCTCCCAACACCAGTGCTGTGCCGCACAGCATTGAACCGGCCTCGGATGACTCGAATATGGCACGAGGTAATGTTCTGCAAAAGAAATGTATTATGATAAAAATTACATTTACAACTACTTATTTAAATATTGAGATTTCCTAATTCACGTAATTTACTCGATGAAAAAATCTTATAAACGATATTAAAGAAAGATAATTTAATTTTCAAAGGAGAGTTATTATTGCTAATTACCAAATATTATATGGTACCCAAACAAAGTCGAACAAAGTGGGTTGTATGAAATAAGAAATTTATTTACTTTCCGATCGCAGCACCACCTTCCAGGTTCAATCAAAACCATCCAATCCATTCAAAAACACACCAAAAATTTAATCGAAATTGGACCAACTATTAAGGAGGTGTACGGTTACATATACATTTACAGATGAGACATTTAAGGTTTACACATATAAGTATTAGTAAGTAGTATTTATTTATTATATGATGTATTGTATGCACGTTAGCCAGATTTTAAGTATATAACAATCAAAGGTAAGGTTCGAGTTAAAATGGTTTTCATTACTAATAATATGTATAATTATATAGCTGTCGGAGCTTTACCCATTGTAGATTGTAAAATTATAAGCGGTGATGTTTAAGACGGGTACGGTGTGCGCGGAATGACGCAGTACGGCGGCTGCGAAGCTGTTGACAGCGCCCGCGCCGCTCCCGGCCGCCGCGCACAGCACCACGCAACACGACAACAGAGCGCGACGATGGCTGCCGTGACGGACTGCAAATGGGAACAAACACATACGAATTTAAGACATAAGTAAGTCCCCAAGATAAATCCCCAATAAAAGTTTTTGACAGCGTCTAGTTACATACTATATCTGGTAGGGTTCCTGTTTACTTATCAGCTATTTTATTGCCAAAATTTCCTGCAATACAGTTAGGCACAGGAAATATATATCTTGGATAAACCAATGGAACGAAATGTATCCGATGTGGTGATTATTTACCATCGGCAGTTCACACTTAACCTCAGACAACTATTATGGAACAGTTATATGAGACAAATATATTTAGTGGAACGTATATTTAGGCTAATTTTCCGATAAAACTATCTATCCGAACTTGTCTATAACATGGCCTCTATCCTAATAGTGGCATATAATTTCCTATAATACCTACATAGTTCTCTACATGCTGATTTCTCAGCTCTTTCACGATCAGAGTTGGACTCTAATCCGCTACTTCGTTTTAGCATCGGTTGAAAAGTATCGGAGTCCTGTCTTCTCATAACTTCTTTTCTTCCATATCCTTCCGATATGCGTATGCGCACCTCTTGTTGCTCGATCACATCAGTCAAGTCTTCTCGAAAGTCAGATCCATCGAACCAGCACATAATTTTTGCTGCTTCCTGAATGCAAAAGTTCGGTATTATAATAGACAGCACGGAAAATGTCGTCTTACTGGCAACACCCAATAGAACAGACGCATAAAGCCTTTTTATTGTAAATTGATAATGAAAAAGCTTACTATGAATATCACACTTTAAATTCATAGAGACTTGTAAACTGTTAATATATCGATTCCTATTATAGTAAACGTAATGAATACAGCTATAGAATTATATATTACTCTTGAGGTATACCTGAATCTTCCCAACGCTGATAAGAAACGAAGGTGTTTCTGGCAACCAAATCAAAGATAGTAGTAGAATAATTGGTGGTATAGCCATTGATAGGGATAGAGCATGCGCAGATAGTATACCACCAGCTGAATAGGCAAAGAGTATACCGCAACTGAAAATAATTAAACGTATTGATTGAATATAAGTTAGGAGCTATCGATGGATAAAAGTTCGGCGAAAACTACATTACTACGAGAAATTAACGTAAGATGTTATTAGAGCCGAGATGGCCAGTGGTTAGAACGCGTGCATCTTAACCGATGATTCAAACCCAGTCAAGCACCACTGAATTTTCATGTGCTTAATTTGTGTTTATAATTCATCTCGTGCTCGGCGGTAAAGGAAAACATCATGAGGAAACCTGCACGTGTCTAATTTCAACGAAATTCTGCCACATGTGTATTCCACCAACCCGCATTGGAGCAGCGTGGTGGAATATGCTCCAAACCTTCTTCTCAGAGAGAGAGGAGGCCTTAGCCCAGCAATAGGAAATTTAAAGGCTGCTAATGTACATATATTATCTACTAATAATAGTAATTTATCAAATTGATTTATCAATGATTTCGAGGCTAATGTTAGATTTGTTAAGCTATCATAATTTAATTTAAGCGATAGATACAAAGACGAAATAAGAAAAGGGGCATACATTTTTTAAAGTGACAATAATGACCATTTCGTGAGTTCATTAAAATCAAACTCATTTCTACAATGACTACTAAGAAATCAAAGTTTAAATTTAATAAAAAATATTAACATATCGATATAGAATAACATGTGAGCCGTACAATTCAAATTAAATTAGTAATATTAGATATTAAAAATAAATAAATAACTATCAGAATCTACGCAGAATATCTTTTGAACAGAGCTTAGAATTTTATATTTCCTGAGCCAAAATATTCTATAGTATCTAACTGCTTCTAATATTTATGAATCCAGCAACGAAGACAAAATAAATTATAAAAGTCCCAAAGGGCGTAACGTACAATGATTTAGATATTTGCTGATTACTTGGAAATTGAAAATATTCGCCTGATTGATAAAAATAAATATGAAACTGTTTAAAGCTAAAATTTAGAGTCTTTACTAATTACCCTCAAGGCCTAATAAATTAACTAAATGAATCATATATCTTGGAGCTGCAATTGAATATTTGGCTAGTAAATTGCTTGTCTTCGCGAAGTCTCGCCTCTAAATGTTGGACAAATAAAGCAAATCAAATTATTCACTTTCGGAAGTTGGATTCGAGCCAAACCTGATAACAGGACATATCTTACTTTCCGGTGAAGTGAATAAATTAGGGTGATCATAATTCACATTTATACAGGACAAGCTGAAATAATTTTGGATTTCGGCGAAAGATTGGTCACATATGTTTGAAATTGTTTTTAATTAATTAATACACATTCTCTGTGTTTTTCTTGCCATTTAATTTCCTGATTTGTTTCAAAACGTTTTCCTATATCTAGTATGCCATTGTTTCACGTAACGTTCTGATTATTTTTGTATTTTTTCTTAAATAGAAGAGTTCATTTTGTTTAATTACATTAAAAACTCTTTATATATTGAAGGAGTGGATAAATTCTATGATAAGTAAACTAATTAGGAATTTTATGACTTGGTTTACTTGTCTACGACAAAAACGTTGTTATATTATAGGTGTTGTTTGACTGTAGAATACATCAGTTATCTTATTGCCAACCTGCATGCCAATGCTGGCATAGCAGCAAGACCTCTAGTTCTGGGTGCGATTTCTGCACAATAAAGTGGTGCTAAGGCAAGTGCACCGGCTCCACCTGCTCCAGCTGCAACTCTCGCCGCCCACACTCCACGAGCTCCACACCAGGCAGCTAACGACCAGCTAATCTGGAATAGAACAATTTAATACAATAAAATTAAATGATACTTCATGAGACGTAGCAATCAATTTCCTATCGAAAAATTATATTGCTTAATATAATTTAATTATTTTTGTAGGCAACACAGGCTCGTTCTAGTTGGCTATTGCCGTTATCCTGTATCCCCCCTATAGTTACTATATACTCTACGGTTATTGCATTATATAGTGAAAAAAAAACTTCTGCTCATATGTATGTAGATACGTGTTTTCTTGTTTGTTATAGAAATTGAATTCAATTTCTTTTATTTTTCGATCCAACTGATTTAAAAGTGTATTGTATTAAAATTCATAATCATTTACATTTACAATCCTTCAAAAGTGTTATTTTTTTATCACGGGATGATATTTCGTATTTTTTAACATGCAATACTATCATATATTACGTATATTTTATATAATACGTAGGTGGACGTGCATATTGACCACCTGATGGTAAGTTGCCACCACTCTACGAAACCCTAACATCAAGGAACAAACTGAACTTCATGGTTTTCATTAAAATCTTACTTACAATAAAGCTAAGACATATACAAAGCGCTCCTGCTCTTCTTCCACGCGTGTCAGCTAAAACAGCGAACATGGGTGCCGCTGGCAGCGCAACCAAGCATGGCAGCGCTGCCAGCCATGCGCCACCAGTTAGTGCTTCATTACCAAGAACGCCAGAAACCCAGCCAGTGCTGCAACCGTGCGTGAAGCAAGAAAGGTTATCTGCAATAAAATATACTACTTAAGGAATACTATATGTGTTAAATAGGATAACGTTTAGTAGACCTTTGTCTGCGAATTCAAGCCCGGGCAACCACTTCTGAATTTTCATGTACTTAATTTCTATTTTTAATTATTTATTAGTATATAAGAATAACAACGTTAGGAAAACTACATTTTTCGGATAAAATTCTATCCATCTACTATTGGAGCATCGCGGTACAATAAACTTATAATCTTCTTGAATACAGAAGCAGCCTTAGCCCAGTCGAAGGACATTTACGGGCTTTTACAAATTTTTCTTTACATTTTAGCATGAAAATTACATTAAATTAAATATAATGACTGACAAATTTAAATGTTGTCTGAGATGTTGTTTATAAAGCGTATGCAATGGTTGTTGACCCGTGACGGAATTACTAACCCTGTGTAACAGAGTTAATAACTTCATGCTTGTTTGACCATGAATGCTACAGAGCTGAGCGTAATCGCTAGTTTATTAATAAGAGCATCCTACTTCAGTTAAGCATTTTTTTTAGCATTAGCAGCCCGTAAATTTCCCACTGCTGGGCTAAAGGCCTCCTCTGCCTTGAGGAGAAGGTTTGGAGCATATTCCACCACGATGCTCCAATGCGGGTTGGTGGAATACACATGTGGCAGAATTTCGTTGAAATTAGACACATGCAGGTTTACTCACGATGTTTTCCTTCACCGTCGAGCTCGAGATGAATTATAAACACAAATTAAGCACATGAAAATTCAGTGGTGCTTGCCTGGGTTTGAATTATCGGTTAAGATGAACGCGTTCTAACCACTGGGCCATCTCGGCTCTCTTCAGTTAAGCATTTGTAACGATATTAAGGCATTATGAATGTTCTGACGATAAAATCTAAAGCATCATTCGGTTCGATCATTTCGATCCGAAGATATTTTTAGCTTTGCCAATTCAACTAATTTCTAAAAAATATATTGATAAGAAAAGGATATTATTCAATACAAAATTGTATAGACGATAAAAAAGCGTGGAGCTAATACTTGTTGACTTCCAGACAGGATATATTATACACATATATAATAGTGTTTAACTAACATATTTGTATTTTAAATGTTAGAAATAGTAACTACTGAATTTCCTGCCGGTTCTTCTCGGTAGAACTACATACCGAACCAGTGGTAGCTTCTTACATAAAAAATATTTGTTTTTGATTTTGAGAGGAAGTTTAATTTTTTACCTCAAACTTTTAACACAATACGAAAATAATTTGTAGCTCGTAATTTTAGAAGTAATTTTAATATGAACCTATACTGATTCGGAATATAATCGGTAACGAATACTAAAGTACTATTCATGTACAATTATTTTTGTAAATTCTATATGAAATCAAACCATTAGCAATATAGATAAATATATAAATTTATTTGTAAATGTGCAATTGTAGTAGTTATTTTGATGTTTTGATCTATTGCTTTTTAATTATAGGTTATTCATACTTAGCTACATTATTTAGATAGAATATATTTAAATAAATGAATTAAAATTTAAAAAAATGTATTAAAATGTATATGTATGAGCAAACAATACTATCTCGTATTTTTATCTAAAAGATAAGATGATAAACCATTCATATAAACTATAAAGATAAATGGTCCAAGAATAGAACCCCGTGAACTTTTATCGGTCATCAAGAATATTTTCTTATTGCTGCAATTATCTGGAAACTGTTATGAGATCTTGCTGGGACTTGTAATATTATATTTATTATAGGGCTACTGATATAACCTTATATATGAATAGGTAACACAGTGACAGCCTGTAAATTTCCCATTGCCAAGCTAAGGCCTCCTCACCCGTTGAGGAGAAGGTTTGGAGCATCTTCGACCATACTGCTCCAATGCTGGTTGGTGAATACACATGTGGCAGAATTTCGTTGAAATTAGAAACATAGTTTCCTCACGATATTTTATTTCACCGCCAAGTACTAGATGAATTATAAACACAAGTTAAGCACATGAAAATTCAGTGGTGCTGCCTGAGTTTGAAACTGCAATCATCGGTTAAGATGTATGCGTTCTAACCACTGAGCAATCTCGGCTCTTATAATAAAAAGGTATATCCTTGTATTTCTATTTAGTTTAATAGGTTGGTTTAAAAAAAATCTGAGAAGGAAATTACAACAAACTCACAAACTGTAGCCGCTACCACTCGACGGACTGAACCACGCCAACGCTTCGAGGCTGTTCTTTCTATGCGGTTTCTGAAACAAATATTACACTATACCATTTTTTTTAACAGTGCATATAAAACCTTTTCACTAAAAACTCATTTAAATTATTTTCGCCTTTTAAACCATTTTCCGCTATATTTAACGTTGGTTCATATTTTTTTGGTTTTGTACAAAAACGTCTGGGTGGACTTGTTCAAATTCCGAATGCATTCGAAAGCCCCACTCATAATTTTTACTTGTGATTTTAATTCGAACTTGTAAAATTAAATCAGTGTTTATGCACAGAAACTGTTTTAAATTGCTATACGGAATTGGTACATATTTGTAAATTTATCTGAAAAACTATATACCTATTTCCTTACTGAAAAATATATGGAGCGCACCTGGGCACTGAATAGAATGAATCACCTAAATCGGCCTAGCCGTTCCTGAGTAATTGGTGAGCATATAATACTTATATGAAAAAGTGCATATGCATACAGTCAACAGGATAATCCGTAGCAATCTTTCTGAATGTAATGGTAAATTATTAAAAACGTTGAATGATTATTTATTAAAAGTTGATGGTATAATTTATCCAAGTTCAATCACTAGAAGAACAAGAAAACCCACTAATATTCGTGTTTGTCTTGTCAAAAAACATATCATCATTAAAGTAGCTCTTATTGACATGGATTGCACGATGTTAACAAAGATGAAGCTGATTTTGATCACCACCTTCTGGATCAGTAAACGTGTACAAGCATACCATAACAATCAAGCAAGCCATATAGCAAACTAGACCATAAGAAT